>NW_025957199.1:0-51564 GCF_023159225.1 Perognathus longimembris pacificus | reverse complement strand
GAAAAGCAGTAGCTTAATAAATTAAGTACTTCCTGGTATGGTTACTATACTGGTAACTCCCCAAAAGAATCTGGATTGTGGTGAGGGAACAGAGAAAAAAGCTCATTTAGGACCTGCACTTACGAAGGGGGTAGGCAGCTGTATATCAGGGAGTAAACCTTCTGAGAATAAAAACAGCTGGAGCTTGTTAAGGTAATTACACAGGGGAAAGGATAATGTACTGGGAACTCCTCAGAAGAATCTGATTTGTGGTGAGGGCAGAGAGATAAAAGCTCATTTAGGAACGACATGAACATGCTGCGTAGGTAGCTGTTTATCAGTAAATATCTCCACTGAGATTAATAAAAGCAGTAGCTTAATAAATAAGTACTTCCTGGTATGGTTACTGTACTGGTAACTCCCCAAAAGAATCTGGATTGTGGTGAGGGAACAGAGAAAAATGCTCATTTAGGACCTGCACTTAAGAAAGGGGGTAGGCAGTTGTATATCAGGGAGTAAACCTTCTGAGAATAAAAACAGCTGGAGCTTGTTAAGGAAATTACACAGGGGAAAGGATAATGTACTGGGAACTCCTCGGAAGAATCTGATTTGTGGTGAGGGCAGAGAGATAAAAGCTCATTTAGGAAAGACATGAACATGCTGCGTAGGTAGCTGTTTATCAGTAAATATCTCCACTGAGATAAGAAAAGCAGTAGCTTAATAAATTAAGTACTTCCTGGTATGGTTACTGTACTGGTAACTCCCCAAAAGAATCTGGATTGTGGTGAGGGAACAGAGAAAAAAGCTCATTTAGGCCCTGCACTTAAGAAAGGGGGTAGGCAGTTGTATATCAGGGAGTAAACCTTCTGAGAATAAAAACAGCTGGAGCTTGTTAAGGAAATTACACAGGGGAAAGGATAATGTACTGGGAACTCCTCGGAAGAATCTGATTTGTGGTGAGGGCAGAGAGATAAAAGCTCATTTAGGAACGACAGGAACATGCTGCGTAGGTAGCTGTTTATCAGTAAATATCTCCCACTGAGATTAAGAAAGCAGTAGCTTAATAAATTAAGTACTTCCTGGTATGGTTACTGTACTGGTAACTCCCCAAAAGAATGTGGATTGTGGAGAGGGAACAGAGAAAAAAGCTCATTAGGACCTGCACTTACGAAGGGGGTAGGCAGCTGTATATCAGGGAGTAAACCTTCTGAGAATAAAAACAGCTGGACCTTGTTAAGGTAATTACACAGGGGAAAGGATAATGTACTGGGAACTCCTCAGAAGAATCTGATTTGTGGTGAGGGCAGAGAGATAAAAGCTCATTTAGGAACGCCATGAACATGCTGCGTAGGTAGCTGTTTATCAGTAAATATCTCCACTGAGATTAAGAAAAGCAGTAGCTTAATAAATTAAGTACTTCCTGGTATGGTTACTGTACTGGTAACTCCCCAAAAGAATCTGGATTGTGGTGAGGGAACAGAGAAAAAAGCTCATTTAGGACCTGCACTTACGAAGGTGGTAGGCAGCTGTATATCAGGGAGTAAACCTTCTGAGAATAAAAACAGCTGGAGCTTGTTAAGGTAATTACACAGGGGAAAGGATAATGTACTGGGAACTCCTCAGAAGAATCTGATTTGTGGTGAGGGCAGAGAGATAAAAGCTCATTTAGGAACGACATGAACATGCTGGGCGGGTAGGTGTTTATCAGTAAATATCTCCACTGAGATTAATAAAAGCAGTAGCTTAATAAATTAAGTACTTCCTGGTATGGTTACTGTACTGGTAACTCCCCAAAAGAATCTGGATTTTGGTGAGGGAACAGAGAAAAAAGCTAATTTAGGACCTGCACTTAAGAAGGGGGTAGGCAGCTGTATATCAGGGAGTAAACCTTCTGAGAATAAAAACAGCTGGAGCTTGTTAAGGTAATTACACAGGGGAAAGGATAATGTACTGGGAACTCCTCAGAAGAATCTGATTTTTGGTGAGGGCAGAGAGATAAAAGCTCATTTAGGAACGACATGAACATGCTG
Source organism: Perognathus longimembris pacificus (assembly GCF_023159225.1). Classification (NCBI taxonomy): domain Eukaryota; kingdom Metazoa; phylum Chordata; class Mammalia; order Rodentia; family Heteromyidae; genus Perognathus; species Perognathus longimembris. The sequence continues at coordinate 49,555 of NW_025957199.1, read as the reverse complement.
CATAGGTAGTTGTTTATCAGTAAATATCTCCACTGAGATTAAGAAAAGCAGTAGCTTAATAAATTAAGTACTTCCTGGTATGGTTACTGTACTGGTAACTCCCCAAAAGAATCTGGATTGTGGTGAGGGAACAGAGAAAAAAGCTCATTTAGGACCTGCACTTACGAAGGGGGTAGGCAGCTGTATATCAGGGAGTAAACCTTCTGAGAATAAAAACAGCTGGAGCTTGTTAAGGTAATTACACAGGGGAAAGGATAATGTACTGGGAACTCCTCAGAAGAATCTGATTTGTGGTGAGGGCAGAGAGATTAAAGCTCATTTAGGAACGACATGAACATGCTGCGTAGGTAGCTGTTTATCAGTAAATATCTCCACTGAGATTAAGAAAAGCAGTAGCTTAATAAATTAAGTACTTCCTGGTATGGTTACTGTACTGGTAACTCCCCAAAAGAATCTGGATTGTGTTGAGGGAACAGAGAAAAAAGCTCATTTAGGACCTGCACTTACAAAGGGGGTAGGGAGCTGTTTATCAGGGAGTAAACCTTCTGAGAATAAAAACAGCTGGAGCTTGTTAAGGTAATTACACAGGGGAAAGGATAATGTACTGGGAACTCCTCAGAAGAATCTGATTTGTGGTGAGGGCAGAGAGATAAAAGCTCATTTAGGAACGACATGAACATGCTGCGTAGGTAGCTGTTTATCAGTAAATATCTCCACTGAGATTAAGAAAAGCAGTAGCTTAATAAATTAAGTACTTCCTGGTATGGTTACTGTACTGGTAACTCCCCAAAAGAATCTGGATTGTGGTGAGGGAACAGAGAAAAAAGCTCATTTAGGACCTGCACTTACAAAGGGGGTAGGGAGCTGTTTATCAGGGAGTAAACCTTCTGAGAATAAAAACAGCTGGAGCTTGTTAAGGTAATTACACAGGGGAAAGGATAATGTACTGGAACTCCTCAGAAGAATCTGATTTGTGGTGAGGGCAGAGAGATAAAAGCTCATTTAGGAACGACATGAACATAATGCGTACGTAGCTGTTTATCAGTAAATATCTCCACTGATATTAAGAAAAGCAGTAGCTTAATAAATTAAGTACTTCCTGGTATGGTTCCTGTACTGGTAACTCCCCAAAAGAATCTGGAATGTGGTGAGGGAACAGAGAAAAAAGCTCATTTAGGACCTGCACTTACGAAGGGGGTAGGCAGCTGTATATCAGGGAGTAAACCTTCTGAGAATAAAAACAGCTGGAGCTTGTTAAGGTAATTACACAGGGAAAGGATAATGTACTGGGAACTCCTCAGAAGAATCTGATTTGTGGTGACGGCAGAGAGATAAAAGCCCATTTAGGAACGACATGAACATGCTGCGTAGGTAGCTGTTTATCAGTAAATATCTCCACTGAGATTAAGAAAAGCAGTAGCTTAATAAATTAAGTACTTCCTGGTATGGTTACTGTACTGGTAACTCCCCAAAAGAATCTGGATTGTGGTGAGGGAACAGAGAAAAAAAGCTCATTTAGGACCTGCACTTACGAAGGGGGTACGCAGCTGTATATCAGGGAGTAAACCTTCTGAGAATAAAAACAGCTGGAGCTTGTTAAGGTAATTACACAGGGGAAAGGATAATGTACTGGAACTCCTCAGAAGAATCTGATTTGTGGTGAGGGCAGAGAGATAAAAGCTCATTTAGGAACGACATGAACATAATGCGTAGGTAGCTGTTTATCAGTAAATATCTCCACTGATATTAAGAAAAGCAGTAGCTTAATAAATTAAGTACTTCCTGGTATGGTTCCTGTACTGGTAACTCCCCAAAAGAATCTGGAATGTGGTGAGGGAACAGAGAAAAAAGCTCATTTAGGACCTGCACTTACGAAGGGGGTAGGCAGCTGTATATCAGGGAGTAAACCTTCTGAGAATAAAAACAGCTGGAGCTTGTTAAGGTAATTACACAGGGGAAAGGATAATGTACTGGGAACTCCTCAGAAGAATCTGATTTGTGGTGACGGCAGAGAGATAAAAGCCCATTTAGGAACGACATGAACATGCTGCGTACGTAGCTGTTTATCAGTAAATATCTCCACTGAGATTAAGAAAAGCAGTAGCTTAATAAATTAAGTACTTCCTGGTATGGTTACTGTACTGGTAACTCCCCAAAAGAATCTGGATTGTGGTGAGGGAACAGAGAAAAAAGCTCATTTAGGACCTGCACTTACGAAGGGGGTACGCAGCTGTATATCAGGGAGTAAACCTTCTGAGAATAAAAACAGCTGGAGCTTGTTAAGGTAATTACACAGGGGAAAGGATAATGTACTGGGAACTCCTCAGAAGAATCTGATTTGTGGTGAGGGCAGAGAGATAAAAGCTCATTTAGGAACGACATGAACATGCTGCGTAGGTAGCTGTTTATCAGTAAATATCTCCACTGAGATTAATAAAAGCAGTAGCTTAATAAATTAAGTACTTCCTGGTATGGTTACTGTACTGGTAACTCCCCAAAAGAATCTGGATTGTGGTGAGGGAACAGAGAAAAAAGCTCATTTAGGACCTGCACTTAAGAAAGGGGGTAGGCAGTTGTATATCAGGGAGTAAACCTTCTGAGAATAAAAACAGCTGGAGCTTGTTAAGGAAATTACACAGGGGAAAGGATAATGTACTGGGAACTCCTCGGAAGAATCTGATTTGTGGTGAGGGCAGAGAGATAAAAGCTCATTTAGGAACGACAGGAACATGCTGCGTAGGTAGCTGTTTATCAGTAAATATCTCCACTGAGATTAAGAAAAGCAGTAGCTTAATAAATTAAGTACTTCCTGGTATGGTTACTGTACTGGTAACTCCCCAAAAGAATGTGGATTGTGGTGAGGGAACAGAGAAAAAAGCTCATTTAGGACCTGCACTTACGAAGGGGGTAGGCAGCTGTATATCAGGGAGGAAACCTTCTGAGAATAAAAACAGCTGGACCTTGTTAAGGTAATTACACAGGGGAAAGGATAATGTACTGGGAACTCCTCAGAAGAATCTGATTTGTGGTGAGGGCAGAGAGATAAAAGCTCATTTAGGAACGACATGAACATGCTGCGTAGGTAGCTGTTTATCAGTAAATATCTCCACTGAGATTAAGAAAAGCAGTAGCTTAATAAATTAAGTACTTCCTGGTATGGTTACTGTACTGGTAACTCCCCAAAAGAATCTGGATTGTGGTGAGGGAACAGAGAAAAAAGCTCATTTAGGCCCTGCACTTAACAAAGGGGGTAGGCAGTTGTATATCAGGGAGTAAACCTTCTGAGAATAAAAACAGCTGGAGCTTGTTAAGGAAATTACACAGGGGAAAGGATAATGTACTGGGAACTCCTCGGAAGAATCTGATTTGTGGTGAGGGCAGAGAGATAAAAGCTCATTTAGGAACGACAGGAACATGCTGCGTAGGTAGCTGTTTATCAGTAAATATCTCCACTGAGATTAAGAAAAGCAGTAGCTTAATAAATTAAGTACTTCCTGGTATGGTTACTGTAGTGGTAACTCCCCAAAAGAATGTGGATTGTGGTGAGGGAACAGAGAAAAAAGCTCATTTAGGACCTGCACTTACGAAGGGGGTAGGCAGCGGTATATCAGGGAGGAAACCTTCTGAGAATAAAAACAGCTGGACCTTGTTAAGGTAATTACACAGGGGAAAGGATAATGTACTGGGAACTCCTCAGAAGAATCTGATTTGTGGTGAGGGCAGAGAGATAAAAGCTCATTTAGGAACGCCATGAACATGCTGCGTAGGTAGCTGTTTATCAGTAAATATCTCCACTGAGATTAAGAAAAGCAGTAGCTTAATAAATTAAGTACTTCCTGGTATGGTTACTGTACTGGTAACTCCCCAAAAGAATCTGGATTGTGGTGAGGGAACAGAGAAAAAAGCTCATTTAGGACCTGCACTTACGAAGGTGGTAGGCAGCTGTATATCAGGGAGTAAACCTTCTGAGAATAAAAACAGCTGGAGCTTGTTAAGGTAATTACACAGGGGAAAGGATAATGTACTGGGAACTCCTCAGAAGAATCTGATTTGTGGTGAGGGCAGAGAGATAAAAGCTCATTTAGGAACGACATGAACATGCTGGGCGGGTAGGTGTTTATCAGTAAATATCTCCACTGAGATTAATAAAAGCAGTAGCTTAATAAATTAAGTACTTCCTGGTATGGTTACTGTACTGGTAACTCCCCAAAAGAATCTGGATTTTGGTGAGGGAACAGAGAAAAAAGCTAATTTAGGACCTGCACTTAAGAAGGGGGTAGGCAGCTGTATATCAGGGAGTAAACCTTCTGAGAATAAAAACAGCTGGAGCTTGTTAAGGTAATTACACAGGGGAAAGGATAATGTACTGGGAACTCCTCAGAAGAATCTGATTTGTGGTGAGGGCAGAGAGATAAAAGCTCATTTAGGAACGACATGAACATGCTGCGTAGGTAGCTGTTTATCAGTAAATATCTCCACTGATATTAAGAAAAGCAGTAGCTTAATAAATTAAGTACTTCCTGGTATGGTTCCTGTACTGGTAACTCCCCAAAAGAATCTGGAATGTGGTGAGGGAACAGAGAAAAAAGCTCATTTAGGACCTGCACTTACGAAGGGGGTAGGCAGCTGTATATCAGGGAGTAAACCTTCTGAGAATAAAAACAGCTGGAGCTTGTTAAGGTAATTACACAGGGGAAAGGATAATGTACTGGGAACTCCTCAGAAGAATCTGATTTGTGGTGACGGCAGAGAGATAAAAGCTCATTTAGGAACGACATGAACATGCTGCGTAGGTAGCTGTTTATCAGTAAATATCTCCACTGAGATTAAGAAAAGCAGTAGCTTAATAAATTAAGTACTTCCTGGTATGGTTACTGTACTGGTAACTCCCCAAAAGAATCTGGATTGTGGTGAGGGAACAGAGAAAAAAGCTCATTTAGGACCTGCACTTACGAAGGTGGTAGGCAGCTGTATATCAGGGAGTAAACCTTCTGAGAATAAAAACAGCTGGAGCTTGTTAAGGTAATTACACAGGGGAAAGGATAATGTACTGGGAACTCCTCAGAAGAATCTGATTTGTGGTGAGGGCAGAGAGATAAAAGCTCATTTAGGAACGACATGAACATGCTGGGCGGGTAGGTGTTTATCAGTAAATATCCCCACTGAGATTAATAAAAGCAGTAGCTTAATAAATTAAGTACTTCCTGGTATGGTTACTGTACTGGTAACTCCCCAAAAGAATCTGGATTTTGGTGAGGGAACAGAGAAAAAAGCTAATTTAGGACCTGCACTTAAGAAGGGGGTAGGCAGCTGTATATCAGGGAGTAAACCTTCTGAGAATAAAAACAGCTGGAGCTTGTTAAGGTAATTACACAGGGGAAAGGATAATGTACTGGGAACTCCTCAGAAGAATCTGATTTGTGGTGAGGGCAGAGAGATAAAAGCTCATTTAGGAACGACATGAACCTGCTGCGTAGGTAGCTGTTTATCAGTAAATATCTCCACTGAGATTAAGAAAAGCAGTAGCTTAATAAATTAAGTACTTCCTGGTATGGTTACTGTACTGGTAACTCTCCTAAAGAATCTGGATTGTGGTGAGGGAACAGAGAAAAAAGCTCATTTAGGACCTGCACTTACGCAGGGTGTAGGCAGCTGTATATCAGGGAGTAAACCTTCTGAGAATAAAAACAGCTGGAGCTTGTTAAGGTAATTACACAGGGGAAAGGATAATGTACTGGGAACTCCTCAGAAGAATCTGATTTGTGGTGAGGGCAGAGAGATAAAAGCTCATTTAGGAACGACATGAACATGCTGCGTAGGTAGCTGTTTATCAGTAAATATCTCCACTGAGATTAAGAAAAGCAGTAGCTTAATAAATTAAGTACTTCCTGGTATGTTTACTGTACTGGTAACTCCCCAAAAGAATCTGGATTGTGGTGAGGGAACAGAGAAAAAAGCTCATTTAGGACCTGCACTTACGAAGGGGGTAGGCAGCTGTATATCAGGGAGTAAACCTTCTGAGAATAAAACAGCTGGAGCTTGTTAAGGTAATTACGCAGGGGAAAGGATAATGTACTGGGAACTCCTCAGAAGAATCTGATTTGTGGTGAGGGCAGAGAGATAAAAGCTCATTTAGGAACGACATGGACATGCTGCGTAGGTAGCTGTTTATCAGTAAATATCTCCACTGAGATTAAGATAAACAGTAGCTTAATAAATTAAGTACTTCCTGGTATGGTTACTGTACTGGTAACTCCCCAAAAGAATCTGGATTGTGGTGAGGGAACAGTGAAAAAAGCTCATTTAGGACCTGCACTTACGAAGGGGGTAGGCAGCTGTATATCAGGGAGTAAACATTTTGAGAATAAAAACAGCTGGAGCTTGTTATGGTAATTACACAGGGGAACGGATAATGTACTGGAAACTCCTCAGAAGAATCTGATTTGTGGTGAGGGCAGAGAGATGAAAGCTCATTTAGGAACGACATGAATATGCTGCGTAGGTAGCTGTTTATCAGTAAATATCTTCACTGAGATTAGAAAAGCAGTAGCTTAATAAATTAAGTACTTCCTGGTACGGTTACTGTACTGGTAACTCCCCAAAAGAATCTTGATTGTGGTGAGGGAACAGTGAAAAAAGCTCATTTAGGACCTGCACTTACGAAGGTGTTAGGCAGCTGTATATCAGGGAGTAAACCTTCTGAGAATAAAAACAGCTGGAGCTTGTTAATGTAATTACACAGGGGAAAGGATAATGTACTGGGAACTCCTCAGAAGAATCTGATTTGTGGTGAGGGCAGAGAGATAAAAGCTCATTTAGGAACGACATGAACATGCTGCGTAGGTAGCTGTTTATCAGTAAATATCTCCACTGAGATTAAGAAAAGCAGTAGCTTAATAAATTAAGTACTTCCTGGTATGGTTACTGCACTGGTAACTGCCCAAAAGAATCTGGATTGTGGTGAGGGAACAGAGAAAAAAGCTCATTTAGGACCTGCACTTACGAAGGGGGTAGGCAGCTGTATATCAGGGAGTAAACCTTGTGAGAATAAAAACAGCTGGAGCTTGTTAAGGTAATTACACAGGGGAAAGGATAATGTACTGGGAACTCCTCAGAAGAATCTGATTTGTGGTGAGGGCAGAGAGATAAAAGCTCATTTAAGAACGACATGAATAGGCTGCGTAGGTAGCTGTTTATCAGTAAATATCTCCACTGAGATTAAGAAAAGCAGTAGCTTAATAAATTAAGTACTTCCTGGTATGGTTACTGTACTGGTAACTCCCCAAAAGAATCTGGATTGTGGTGAGGGAACAGAGAAAAATGCTCATTTAGGACCTGCACTTACGAAGGTGGTAGGCAGCTGTATATCAGGGAGTAAACCTTCTGAGAATAAAAACAGCTGGAGCTTGTTAAGGTAATTACACAGGGGAAAGGATAATGTACTGGGAACTCCTCAGAAGAATCTGATTTGTGGTGAGGGCAGAGAGATAAAAGCTCATTTAGGAACGACATGAACATGCTGCATAGGTAGCTGTTTATCAGTAAATATCTCCACTGAGATTAAGAAAGCAGTAGCTTAATAAATTAAGTACTTCCTGGTATGGTTACTATACTGGTAACTCCCCAAAAGAATCTGGATTGTGGTGAGGGAACAGAGAAAAATCTCATTTAGGACCTGCACTTACGAAGGGGGTAGGCAGCTGTATATCAGGGAGTAAACCTTCTGAGAATAAAAACAGCTGGAGCTTGTTAAGGTAATTACACAGGGGAAAGGATAATGTACTGGGAACTCCTCAGAAGAATCTGATTTGTGGTGAGGCCGGAGATATAAAAGCTCATTTAGGAACGAAATGAACATGCTGCGTAGGTAGCTGTTTATCAGTAAATATCTCCACTGAGATTAAGAAAAGCAGTAGCTTAATAAATTAAGTACTTCCTGGTATGGTTACTGTACTGGTAACTCCCCAAAAGAATCTGGATTGTGGTGAGGGAACAGAGAAAAAAGCTCATTTAGGACCTGCACTTACGAAGGGGGTAGGCAGCTCTTTATCAGGGAGTAAACCTTCTGAGAACAAAAACAGCTGGAGCTTGTTAAGGAAATTACACAGGGGAAAGGATAATGTACTGGGAACTCCGCAGAAGAATCTGATTTGTGGTGAGGGCAGAGAGATATAAGCTCATTTAGTAACGACATGAACATGCTGCGTAGGTAGCTGTTTATCAGTAAATATCTCCACTGAGATTAAGAAAAGCAGTAGCTTAATAAATTAAGTACTTCCTGGTATGGTTACTGTACTGGTAACTCCCCAAAAGAATCTGGATTGTGGTGAGGGAACAGAGAAAAAAGCTCATTTAGGACCTGCACTTACGAAGTGGGTAGGCAGCTGTATATCAGTGAGTAAATCTTCTGAGAATAAAAACAGCTGGAGCTTGTTAAGGTAATTACACAGGGGAAAGGATAATGTACTGGGAACTCCTCAGAAGAATCTGATTTGTGGTGAGGGCAGAGAGATAAAAGCTCATTTAGGAACGACATGAACATGCTGCGTAGGTAGCTGTTTATTAGTAAATATCTCCACTGAGATTAAGAAAAGCAATAGCTTAATAAATTAAGTACTTCCTGGTATGGTTACTGTACTGGTAACTCCCCCAAAGAATCTGGATTTTGGTGAGGGAACAGAGAAAAAAGCTCATTTAGGACCTGCACTCACGAAGGGGGTAGGCAGCTGTCTATCAGGGAGTAAACCTTCTGAGAATAAAAACAGCTGGAGCTTGTTAAGGTAATTACACAGGGGAAAGGATAATGTACTGGGATCTCCTCAGAAGAATCTGATTTGTGGTGAGGGCAGAGAGATAAAAGCTCATTTAGGAACGACATGAACATGCTGCGTAGGTAGCTGTTTATCAGTAAATATCTCCACTGAGATTAAGAAAAGCAGTAGCTTAATAAATTAGGTACTTCCTGGTATGGTTACTGTACTGGTAACTCCCCAAAAGAATCTGGATTGTGGTGAGGGAACAGAGAAAAAAGCTCATTTAGGACCTGCACTTACGAAGGGGGTAGGCAGCTGTATATCAGGGAGTAAACCTTCTGAGAATAAAAACAGCTGGAGCTTGTTAAGGTAATTACACAGGGGAAAGGATAATGTACTGGGAACTCCTCGGAAGAATCTGATTTGTGGTGAGGGCAGAGAGATAAAAGCTCATTTAGGAACGACATGAACATGCTGCGTAGGTAGCTGTTTATCAGTAAATATCTCCACTGAGATTAAGAAAAGCAGTAGCTTAATAAATTAAGTACTTCCTGGTATGGTTACTGTACTGGTAACTCCCCAAAAGAATCTGGATTGTGGTGAGGGAACAGAGAAAAAAGCTCATTTAGGTCCTGCACTTACGAAGGGGGTAGGCAGCTGTATATCAGGGAGTAAACCTTCTGAGAATAAAAACAGCTGGAGCTTGTTAAGGTAATTACACAGGGGAAAGGATAATGTACTGGGAACTCCTGGGAAGAATGTGATTTGTGGTGAGGGCAGAGAGATAAAAGCTCATTTAGGAACGACATCAACATGCTGCGTAGGTAGCTGTTTATCAGTAAATATCTCCACTGAGATTAAGAAAAGCAGTAGCTTAATAAATTAAATACTTCCTGGTATGGTTACTGTACTGGTAACTCCCCAAGAGAATCTGGATTGTGGTGAGGGAACAGAGAAAAAAGCTCATTTAGGACCTGCACTTACGAAGGGGGTAGGCAGCTGTATATCAGGGAGTAAACCTTCTGAGAATAAAAACAGCTGGAGCTTGTTAAGGTAATTACACAGGGGAAAGGATAATGTACTGGGAACTCCTCAGAAGAATCTGATTTGTGGTGAGGGCAGAGAGATAAAAGCTCATTTAGGAACGACATGAAAATGCTGCGTAGGTAGCAGTTTATCAGGAAATATCTCCACTGAGATTAAGAAAAGCAGTAGCTTAATAAATTAAGTACTTCCTGGTATGGTTACTGTACTGGTAACTCCCCAAAAGAATCTGGATTGTGGGGAGGGAACAGAGAAAAAAGCTCATTTAGGACCTGCACTTACGAAGGGGGCAGGCAGCAGTATATCAGGGAGTAAACCTTCTGAGAATAAAAACAGCTGGAGCTTGTTAAGGTAATTACACAGGGGAAAGGATAATGTACTGGAACTCCTCAGAAGAATCTGATTTGTGGTGAGGGCAGAGAGATAAAAGCTCATTTAGGAACGACATGAACATGCTGCGTATGTAGCTGTTTATCAGTAAATATCTCCACTGAGATTAAGAAAAGCAGTAGCTTAATAAATTAAGTACTTCCTGGTATGGTTACTGTACTGGTAACTCCCCAAAAGAATCTGGATTGTGGTGAGGGAACAGAGAAAAAAGCTCATTTAGGACCTGCACTTACGAAGGGGGTAGGCAGCTGTCTATCAGGGAGTAAACCTTCTGAGAATAAAAACAGCTGGAGCTTGTTAAGGTAATTACACAGGGGAAAGGATAATGTACTGGGAACTCCTCAGAAGAATCTGATTTGTGGTGAGGGCAGAGAGATAAAAGCTCATTTAGGAACGACATGAACATGCTGCGTAGGTAGCTGTTTATCAGTAAATATCTCCACTGAGATAAAGAAAAGCAGTAGCTTAATAAATTAAGTACTTCCTGGTATGGTTACTGTACTGGTAACTCCCCAAAAGAATCTGGATTGTGGTGAGGGAACAGAGAAAAAAGCTCATTTAGGACCTGCACTTACGAAGGGGGTAGGCAGCTGTATATCAGGGAGTAAACCTTCTGAGAATAAAAACAGCTGGAGCTTGTTAAGGTAATTACACAGGGGAAAGGATAATGTACTGGGAACTCCTCAGAAGAATCTGATTTGTGGTGAGGGCAGAGAGATAAAAGCTCATTTAAGAACGACATGAACATGCTGCGTAGGTAGCTGTTTATCAGTAAATATCTCCACTGAGATTAAGAAAAGCAGTAGCTTAATAAATTAAGTACTTCCTGGTATGGTTACTCTACTGGTAACTCCCCAAAAGAATCTGGATTGTGGTGAGGGAACAGAGAAAAAAGCTCATTTAGGACCTGCACTTACGAAGGGGGTATGCAGCTGTATATCAGGGAGTAAACCTTCTGAGAATAAAAACAGCTGGAGCTTGTTAAGGTAATTACACAGGGGAAAGGATAATGTACTGGGAACTCCTCAGAAGAATCTGATTTGTGGTGAGGGCAGAGAGATAAAAGCTCATTTAGGAACGACATGAACATGCTGCGTAGGTAGCTGTTTATCAGTAAATATCTCCACTGAGATTAAGAAAAGCAGTAGCTTAATAAATTAAGTACTTCCTGGTATGGTTACTGTACTGGTAACTCCCCAAAAGAATCTGGATTGTGGTGAGGGAACAGAGAAAAAAGCTCATTTAGGACCTGCACTTACGAAGGGGGTAGGCAGCTGTATATCAGGGAGTAAACCTTCTGAGAATAAAAACAGCTGGGGCTTGTTAAGGTAATTACACAGGGGAAAGGATAATGTACTGGGAACTCCTCAGAAGAATCTGATTTGTGGTGAGGGCAGAGAAATAAAAGCTCATTTATGAACGACATGAACATGCTGCGTAGGTAGCTGTTTATCAGTAAATATCTCCACTGAGATTAAGAAAAGCAGTAGTTTAATAAATTAAGTACTTCCTGGTATGGTTACTGTACTGGTAACTCCCCAAGAGAATCTGGATTGTGGTGAGGGAACAGAGAAAAAAGCTCATTTAGGACCTGCACTTACGATGGGGGTAGGCAGCTGTATATCAGGGAGTAAACCTTCTGAGAATAAAAACAGCTGGAGCTTGTTAAGGTAATTACACAGGGGAAAGGCTAATGTACTGGGAACTCCTCAGAAGAATCTGATTTGTGGTGAGGGCAGAGAGATAAAAGCACATTTAGGAACGACATGAACATCCTGCGTAGGTAGCTGTTTATCAGTAAATATCTCCACTGAGATGAAGAAAAGCAGTAGCTTAATAAATTAAGTACTTCCTGGTATGGTTACTGTACTGGTAACTCCCCAAAAGAATCTGGATTGTGGTGAAGGAACAGAGAAAAAAGCTCATTTAGGACCTGCACTTACGAAGGGGGTAGGCAGCTGTATATCAGGGAGTAAACCTTCTGAGAATAAAAACAGCTGGAGCTTGTTAAGGTAATTACACAGGGGAAAGGATAATGTACTGGGAACTCCTCAGAAGAATCTGATTTGTGGTGAGGGCAGAGAGATAAAAGCTCATTTAGGAACGACATGAACATGCTGCGTAGGTAGCCGTTTATCAGGAAATATCTCCACTGAGATGAAGAAAAGCAGTAGCTTGATAAATTAAGTACTTCCTGGTATGGTTACTGTACTGGTAACTCCCCAAAAGAATCTGGATTGTGGTGAGGGAACAGAGAAAAAAGCTCATTTAGGACCTGCACTTTCGAAGGGGGTAGGCAGCTGTATATCAGGGAGTAAACCTTCTGAGAATAAAAACAGCTGGAGCTTGTTAAGGTAATTACACAGGGGAAAGGATAATGTACTGCGAACTCCTCAGAAGAATCTGATTTGTGGTGAGGGCAGAGAGATAAAAGCTCATTTAGGAACGACATGAACATGCTGCGTAGGTAGCTGTTTATCAGTAAATATCTCCACTGAGATTAAGAAAAGCAGTAGCTTAATAAATTAAGTACTTCCTGGTATGGTTACTGTACTGGTAACTCCCCAAAAGAATCTGGATTGTGGGGAGGGAACAGAGAAAAAAGCTCATTTAGGACCTGCACTTACTTAGGGGGTAGGCAGCTGTATATCAGGGAGTAAACCTTCTGAGAATAAAAACAGCTGGAGCTTGTTAAGGTAATTACACAGGGGAAAGGATAATGTACTGGGAACTCGTCAGTAGAATCTGATTTATGATGAGGGCAGAGAGATAAAAGCTCATTTAGGAACGACATGAACATGCTGCGTAGGTAGCAGTTTATCAGTAAATATCTCCACTGAGATTAAGAAACGCAGTAGCTTAATAAATTAAGTACTTCCTGGTATGGTTACTGTACTGGTAACTCCCCAAAAGAATCTGGATTGTGGGGAGGGAACAGAGAAAAAAGCTCATTTAGGACCTGCACTTACCAAGGGGGTAGGCAGCAGTATATCAGGGAGTAAACCTTCTGAGAATAAAAACAGCTGGAGCTTGTTAAGGTAATTACACAGGGGAAAGGATAATGTACTGGGAACTCCTCAGAAGAATCTGATTTGTGGTGAGGGCAGAGAGATAAAAGCTCATTTAGGAACGACATGAACATGCTGCGTAGGTAGCTGTTTATCAGTAAATATCCCCACTGAGATTAAGAAAAGCAGTAGCTTAATAAATTAAGTACTTCCTGGTATGGTTACTGTACTGGTAACTCCCCAAAAGAATCTGGATTGTGGTGAGGGAACAGAGAAAAAAGCTCATTTAGGACCTGCACTTACGAAGGGGGTAGGCAGCTGTATATCAGGGAGTAAACCTTCTGAGAATAAAAACAGCTGGAGCTTGTTAAGGTAATTACACAGGGGAAAGGATAATGTACTGGGAACTCCTCAGAAGAATCTGATTTGTGGTGAGGGCAGAGAGATAAAAGCTCATTTAGGAACGACATGAACATGCTGCGTAGGTAGCTGTTTATCAGTAAATATCTCCACTGAGATTAATAAAAGCAGTAGCTTAATAAATTAAGTACTTCCTGGTATGGTTACTGTACTGGTAACTCCCCAAAACAATCTGGATTGTGGTGAGGGAACAGAGAAAAAAGCTCATTTAGGACGTGCACTTACGAAGGGGGTAGGCAGCTGTATATCAGGGAGTAAAGCTTCTGAGAATAAAAACAGCTGGAGCTTGTTAAGGTAATTACACAGGGGAAAGGATAATGTACTGGGAACTCCTCAGAAGAATATGATTTGTGGTGAGGGAAGAGAGATAAATGCTCATTTATGAATGACATGAACATGCTGCGTAGGTAGCTGTTTATCAGTAAATATCTCCACTGAGATTAAGAAAAGCAGTAGCTTAATAAATTAAGTACTTCCTGGTATGGTTACTGTACTGGTAACTCCCCAAAAGAATCTGGATTGTTGTGAGGGAACAGAGAAAAAAGCTCATTTAGAACCTGCACTTACGAAGGGGGTAGGCAGCTGTATATCAGGGAGTAAAGCTTCTGAGAATAAAAACAGCTGGAGCTTGTTAAGGTAATTACACAGGGGAAAGTATAATGTACTGGGAACTCCTCAGAAGAATCTGATTTGTGGTGAGGGCAGAGAGATAAAAGCTCATTTAGGAACGACAGGAACATGCTGCGTAGGTAGCTGTTTATCAGTAAATATCTCCACTGAGATTAAGAAAAGCAGTAGCTTAATAAATTAAGTACTTCCTGGTATGGTTACTCTACTGGTAACTCCCCAAAAGAATCTGGATTGTGGTGAGGGAACAGAGAAAAAAGCTCATTTAGGACCTGCACTTACAAAGGGGGTAGGCAGCTGTATATCAGGGAGTAAACCTTCTGAGAATAAAAACAGCTGGAGCTTGTTAAGGTAATTAAACAGGGGAAAGGATAATGTACTGGGAACTCCTCAGAAAAATCTGATTTGTGGTGAGGGCAGAGAGATAAAAGCTCATTTAGGAACGACATGAACATGCTGCGTAGGTAGCTGTTTATCAGTAAATATCTCCACTGAGATTAAGAAAAGCAGTAGCTTAATAAATTAAGTAATTCCTGGTATGGTTACTGTACTGGTAACTCCCCAAAAGAATCTGGATTATGGTGAGGGAACAGAGAAAAAAGCTCATTTAGGACCTGCACTTACGAAGGGGGTAGGCAGCTGTATATCAGGGAGTAAACCTTCTGAGAATAAAAGCAGCTGGAGATGGTTAAGGTAATTACACAGGGGAAAGGATAATGTACTGGGAACTCCTCAGAAGAATCTGATTTGTGGTGAGGGCAGAGAGATAAAAGCTCATTTAGGAACGACATGAACATGCTGCGTAGGTAGCTGTTTATCAGTAAATATCTCCACTGAGATTAAGAAAAGCAGTAGCTTAATAAATTAAGTACTTCCTGGTATGGTTACTGTACTGGTAACTCCCCAAAAGAATCTGGATTGTGGTGAGGGAACAGAGAAAAAAGCTCATTTAGGACCTGCCCTCACAAAGGGGGTAGGCAGCTGTATATCACGGACTAAACCTTCTGAGAATAAAAACAGCTGGAGTTGTTAAGGTAATTACACAGGGGAAAGGATAATATACTGGGAACTCTCCAGAAGAATCTGATTTGTGGTGAGGGCAGAGAGATAAAAGCTCATTTAGGAACGACATGAACATGCTGCGTAGGTAGCTGTTTATCAGTAAATATCTCCACTGAGATTAAGAAAAGCAGTAGCTTAATAAATTAAGTACTTCCTGGTATGGTTACTGTACTGGTAACTCCCCAAAAGAATCTGGATTGTGGTGAGGTAACAGAGAAAAAAGCTCATTTAAGACCTGCACTTACGAAGGGGGTAGGCAGCTGTATATCAGGGAGTAAACCTTCTGAGAATAAAAACAGCTGGAGGTTGTTAAGGTAATTACACAGGGGAAAGGATAATGTACTGGGAACTCCTCAGAAGAATCTGATTTGTGGTGAGGGCAGAGAGATAAAAGCTCATTTAGGAACGACATGAACATGCTGCGTAGGTAGCTGTTTATCCGTAAATATCTCCACTGAGATTAAGAAAAGCAGTAGCTTAATAAATTAAGTACTTCCTGGTATGTTTACTGTACTGGTAACTCCCCAAAAGAATCTGGATTGTGGTGAGGGAACAGAGAAAAAAGCTCATTTAGGACGTGCACTTACGAAGGGGGTAGGCAGCTGTATATCAGGGAGTAAAGCTTCTGAGAATAAAAACAGCTGGAGATTGTTAAGGTAATTACACAGGGGAAAGGATAATGTACTGGGAACTCCTCAGAAGAATCTGATTTGTGGTGAGGGCAGAGAGATAAAAGCTCATTTAGGAACGACATGAACCTGCTGCGTAGGTAGCTGTTTATCAGTAAATATCTCCACTGAGATTAAGAAAAGCAGTAGCTTAATAAATTAAGTACTTCCTGGTATGTTTACTGTACTGGTAACTCCCCAAAAGAATCTGGATTGTGGGGAGGGAACAGAGAAAAAAGCTCATTTAGGACCTGCACTTACGAAGGGGGTAGGCAGCTGTATATCAGGGAGTAAACCTTCTGAGAATAAAAACAGCTGGAGCTTGTTAAGGTAATTACACAGGGGAAAGGATAATGTACTGGGAACTCCTCAGAAGAATCTGATTTGTGGTGAGGGCAGAGAGATAAAAGCTCATTTAGGAACGACATGAACATGCTGCGTAGGTAGCTGTTTATCAGTAAATATCTCCACTGAGATTAAGAAAAGCAGTAGCTTAATAAATTAAGTACTTCCTGGTATGGTTACTGTACTGGTAACTCCCCAAAAGAATCTGGATTGTGGGGAGGGAACAGAGAAAAAAGCTCATTTAGGACTTGCACTTACGAAGGGGGTAGGCAGCTGTATATCAGGGAGTAAACCTTCTGAGAATAAAAGCAGCTGGAGCTTGTTAAGGTAATTACACAGGGGAAAGGATAATGTACTGGGAACTCCTCAGAAGAATCTGATTTGTGGTGAGGGCAGAGAGATAAAAGCTCATTTAGGAACGACATGAACATGCTGTGTAGGTAGCTGTTTATCAGTAAATATCTCCACTGAGATTAAGAAAAGCAGTAGCTTAATAAATTAAGTACTTCATGGTATGGTTACTTTACTGGTAACTCCCCAAAAGAATCTGGATTGTGGTGAGGGAACAGAGAAAAAAGCTCATATAGGACCTGCACTTACGAAGGGGGTAGGTAGCTGTGTATCAGGGAGTAAACCTTCTGAGAATAAAAACAGCTGGAGCTTGTTAAGGTAATTACACAGGGGAAAGGATAATGTACTGGGAACTCCTCAGAAGAATCTGATTTGTGGTGAGGGCAGAGAGATAAAAGCTCATTTAGGAACGACATGAACATGCTGCGTAGGTAGCTGTTTATCAGTAAATATCTCCACTGAGATTAAGAAAAGCAGTAGCTTAATAAATTAAGTACTTCCTGGTATGGTTACTGTACTGGTAACTCCCCAAAAGAATCTGGATTGTGGTGAGGGAACAGACAAAAAAGCTCATTTAGGACCTGCACTTACGAAGGGGGTAGGCAGCTGTATATCAGGGAGTAAACCTTCTGAGAATAAAAAGAGCTGGAGCTTGTTATGGTAATTACACAGGGGAAAGGATAATGTACTGGGAACTCCTCAGAAGAATCTGATTTGTGGTGAGGGCAGAGAGATAAAAGCTCATTTAGGAACGACATGAACATGCTGCGTAGGTAGCTGTTTATCAGTAAATATCTCCACTGAGATTAAGAAAAGCAGTAGCTTAATAAATTAAGTACTTCCTGGTATGGTTACTGTACTTTTAACTCCCCAAAATAATGTCGATTGTGGTGAGGGAACAGAGAAAAAAGCTCATTTAGGACCTGCACTTACGAAGGGGGTAGGCAGCTGTATATCAGGGAGTAAACCTTTTGAGAATAAAAACAGCTGGAGCTTGTTAAGGTAATTACACAGGGGAAAGGATAATGTACTGGGAACTCCTCAGAAGAATCTGATTTGTGGTGAGGGCAGAGAGATAAAAGCTCATTTAGGAACGACATGAACATGCTGCGTAGGTAGCTGTTTATCAGTAAATATCTCCACTGAGATTAAGAAAAGCAGTAGCTTAATAAATTAAGTACTTCCTGGTATGGTTACTGTACTGGTAACTCCCCTAAAGAATCTGGATTGTGGTGAGGGAACAGAGAAAAAAGCTCATTTAGGACCTGCACTTACGCAGGGTGTAGGCAGCTGTATATCAGGGAGTAAACCTTCTGAGAATAAAAACAGCTGGAGCTTGTTAAGGTAATTACACAGGGGAAAGGATAATGTACTGGGAACTCGTCAGTAGAATCTGATTTATGATGAGGGCAGAGAGATAAAAGCTCATTTAGGAACGACATGAACATGCTGCGTAGGTAGCAGTTTATCAGTAAATATCTCCACTGAGATTAAGAAACGCAGTAGCTTAATAAATTAAGTACTTCCTGGTATGGTTACTGTACTGGTAACTCCCCAAAAGAATCTGGATTGTGGGGAGGGAACAGAGAAAAAAGCTCATTTAGGACCTGCACTTACCAAGGGGGTAGGCAGCAGTATATCAGGGAGTAAACCTTCTGAGAATAAAAACAGCTGGAGCTTGTTAAGGTAATTACACAGGGGAAAGGATAATGTACTGGGAACTCCTCAGAAGAATCTGATTTGTGGTGAGGGCAGAGAGATAAAAGCTCATTTAGGAACGACATGAACATGCTGCGTAGGTAGCTGTTTATCAGTAAATATCTCCACTGAGATTAAGAAAAGCAGTAGCTTAATAAATTAAGTACTTCCTGGTATGGTTACTGTACTGGTAACTCCCCAAAAGAATCTGGATTGTGGGGAGGGAACAGAGAAAAAAGCTCATTTAGGACCTGCACTTACTTAGGGGGTAGGCAGCTGTATATCAGGGAGTAAACCTTCTGAGAATAAAAACAGCTGGAGCTTGTTAAGGTAATTACACAGGGGAAAGGATAATGTACTGGGAACTCGTCAGTAGAATCTGATTTATGATGAGGGCAGAGAGATAAAAGCTCATTTAGGAACGACATGAACATGCTGCGTAGGTAGCAGTTTATCAGTACATATCTCCACTGAGATTAAGAAACGCAGTAGCTTAATAAATTAAGTACTTCCTGGTATGGTTACTGTACTGGTAACTCCCCAAAAGAATCTGGATTGTGGGGAGGGAACAGAGAAAAAAGCTCATTTAGGACCTGCACTTACCAAGGGGGTAGGCAGCAGTATATCAGGGAGTAAACCTTCTGAGAATAAAAACAGCTGGAGCTTGTTAAGGTAATTACACAGGGGAAAGGATAATGTACTGGGAACTCCTCAGAAGAATCTGATTTGTGGTGAGGGCAGAGAGATAAAAGCTCATTTAGGAACGACATGAACATGCTGCGTAGGTAGCTGTTTATCAGTAAATATCTCCACTGAGATTAAGAAAAGCAGTAGCTTAATAAATTAAGTACTTCCTGGTATGGTTACTGTACTGGTAACTCCCCAAAAGAATCTGGATTGTGGTGAGGGAACAGAGAAAAAAGCTCATTTAGGACCTGCACTTACGAAGGGGGTAGGCAGCTGTATATCAGGGAGTAAACCTTCTGAGAATAAAAACAGCTGGAGCTTGTTAAGGTAATTACACAGGGGAAAGGATAATGTACTGGGAACTCCTCAGAAGAATCTGATTTGTGGTGAGGGCAGAGAGATAAAAGCTCATTTAGGAACGACATGAACATGCTGCGTAGGTAGCTGTTTATCAGTAAATATCTCCACTGAGATTAAGAAAAGCAGTAGCTTAATAAATTAAGTACTTCCTGGTATGGTTACTGTACTGGTAACTCCCCAAAACAATCTGGATTGTGGTGAGGGAACAGAGAAAAAAGCTCATTTAGGACGTGCACTTACGAAGGGGGTAGGCAGCTGTATATCAGGGAGTAAAGCTTCTGAGAATAAAAACAGCTGGAGCTTGTTAAGGTAATTACACAGGGGAAAGGATAATGTACTGGGAACTCCTCAGAAGAATATGATTTGTGGTGAGGGAAGAGAGATAAATGCTCATTTATGAATGACATGAACATGCTGCGTAGGTAGCTGTTTATCAGTAAATATCTCCACTGAGATTAAGAAAAGCAGTAGCTTAATAAATTAAGTACTTCCTGGTATGGTTACTGTACTGGTAACTCCCCAAAAGAATCTGGATTGTTGTGAGGGAACAGAGAAAAAAGCTCATTTAGAACCTGCACTTACGAAGGGGGTAGGCAGCTGTATATCAGGGAGTAAAGCTTCTGAGAATAAAAACAGCTGGAGCTTGTTAAGGTAATTACACAGGGGAAAGTATAATGTACTGGGAACTCCTCAGAAGAATCTGATTTGTGGTGAGGGCAGAGAGATAAAAGCTCATTTAGGAACGACATGAACATGCTGCGTAGGTAGCTGTTTATCCGTAAATATCTCCACTGAGATTAAGAAAAGCAGTAGCTTAATAAATTAAGTACTTCCTGGTATGTTTACTGTACTGGTAACTCCCCAAAAGAATCTGGATTGTGGTGAGGGAACAGAGAAAAAAGCTCATTTAGGACCTGCACTTACGAAGGGGGTAGGCAGCTGTATATCAGGGAGTAAACCTTCTGAGAATAAAAACAGCTGGAGATTGTTAAGGTAATTACACAGGGGAAAGGATAATGTACTGGGAACTCCTCAGAAGAATCTGATTTGTGGTGAGGGCAGAGAGATAAAAGCTCATTTAGGAACGACATGAACCTGCTGCGTAGGTAGCTGTTTATCAGTAAATATCTCCACTGAGATTAAGAAAAGCAGTAGCTTAATAAATTAAGTACTTCCTGGTATGGTTAATGTACTTTTAACTCCCCAAAATAATGTCGATTGTGGTGAGGGAACAGAGAAAAAAGCTCATTTAGGACCTGCACTTACGAAGGGGGTAGGCAGCTGTATATCAGGGAGTAAACCTTTTGAGAATAAAAACAGCTGGAGCTTGTTAAGGTAATTACACAGGGGAAAGGATAATGTACTGGGAACTCCTCAGAAGAATCTGATTTGTGGTGAGGGCAGAGAGATAAAAGCTCATTTAGGAACGACATGAACATGCTGCGTAGGTAGCTGTTTATCAGTAAATATCTCCACTGAGATTAAGAAAAGCAGTAGCTTAATAAATTAAGTACTTCCTGGTATGGTTACTGTACTGGTAACTCCCCAAAAGAATCTGGATTGTTGTGAGGGAACAGAGAAAAAAGCTCATTTAGAACCTGCACTTACGAAGGGGGTAGGCAGCTGTATATCAGGGAGTAAAGCTTCTGAGAATAAAAACAGCTGGAGCTTGTTAAGGTAATTACACAGGGGAAAGTATAATGTACTGGGAACTCCTCAGAAGAATCTGATTTGTGGTGAGGGCAGAGAGATAAAAGCTCATTTAGGAACGACATGAACATGCTGCGTAGGTAGCTGTTTATCAGTAAATATCTCCACTGAGATTAAGAAAAGCAGTAGCTTAATAAATTAAGTACTTCCTGGTATGGTTACTCTACTGGTAACTCCCCAAAAGAATCTGGATTGTGGTGAGGGAACAGAGAAAAAAGCTCATTTAGGACCTGCACTTACAAAGGGGGTAGGCAGCTGTATATCAGGGAGTAAACCTTCTGAGAATAAAAACAGCTGGAGCTTGTTAAGGTAATTAAACAGGGGAAAGGATAATGTACTGGGAACTCCTCAGAAGAATCTGATTTGTGGTGAGGGCAGAGAGATAAAAGCTCATTTAGGAACGACATGAACATGCTGCGTAGGTAGCTGTTTATCAGTAAATATCTCCACTGAGATTAAGAAAAGCAGTAGCTTAATAAATTAAGTAATTCCTGGTATGGTTACTGTACTGGTAACTCCCCAAAAGAATCTGGATTGTGGTGAGGGAACAGAGAAAAAAGCTCATTTAGGACCTGCACTTACGAAGGGGGTAGGCAGCTGTATATCAGGGAGTAAACCTTCTGAGAATAAAAGCAGCTGGAGATGGTTACGGTAATTACACAGGGGAAAGGATAATGTACTGGGAACTCCTCAGAAGAATCTGATTTGTGGTGAGGGCAGAGAGATAAAAGCTCATTTAGGAACGACATGAACATGCTGCGTAGGTAGCTGTTTATCAGTAAATATCTCCACTGAGATTAAGAAAAGCAGTAGCTTAATAAATTAAGTACTTCCTGGTATGGTTACTGTACTGGTAACTCCCCAAAAGAATCTGGATTGTGGTGAGGGAACAGAGAAAAAAGCTCATTTAGGACCTGCCCTCACAAAGGGGGTAGGCAGCTGTATATCACGGACTAAACCTTCTGAGAATAAAAACAGCTGGAGCTTGTTAAGGTAATTACACAGGGGAAAGGATAATATACTGGGAACTCTCCAGAAGAATCTGATTTGTGGTGAGGGCAGAGAGATAAAAGCTCATTTAGGAACGACATGAACATGCTGCGTAGGTAGCTGTTTATCAGTAAATATCTCCACTGAGATTAAGAAAAGCAGTAGCTTAATAAATTAAGTACTTCCTGGTATGGTTACTGTACTGGTAACTCCCCAAAAGAATCTGGATTGTGGTGAGGTAACAGAGAAAAAAGCTCATTTAAGACCTGCACTTACGAAGGGGGTAGGCAGCTGTATATCAGGGAGTAAACCTTCTGAGAATAAAAACAGCTGGAGCTTGTTAAGGTAATTACACAGGGGAAAGGATAATGTACTGGGAACTCCTCAGAAGAATCTGATTTGTGGTGAGGGCAGAGAGATAAAAGCTCATTTAGGAACGACATGAACATGCTGCGTAGGTAGCTGTTTATCCGTAAATATCTCCACTGAGATTAAGAAAAGCAGTAGCTTAATAAATTAAGTACTTCCTGGTATGTTTACTGTACTGGTAACTCCCCAAAAGAATCTGGATTGTGGTGAGGGAACAGAGAAAAAAGCTCATTTAGGACCTGCACTTACGAAGGGGGTAGGCAGCTGTATATCAGGGAGTAAACCTTCTGAGAATAAAAACAGCTGGAGATTGTTAAGGTAATTACACAGGGGAAAGGATAATGTACTGGGAACTCCTCAGAAGAATCTGATTTGTGGTGAGGGCAGAGAGATAAAAGCTCATTTAGGAACGACATGAACCTGCTGCGTAGGTAGCTGTTTATCAGTAAATATCTCCACTGAGATTAAGAAAAGCAGTAGCTTAATAAATTAAGTACTTCCTGGTATGTTTACTGTACTGGTAACTCCCCAAAAGAATCTGGATTGTGGGGAGGGAACAGAGAAAAAAGCTCATTTAGGACCTGCACTTACGAAGGGGGTAGGCAGCTGTATATCAGGGAGTAAACCTTCTGAGAATAAAAACAGCTGGAGCTTGTTAAGGTAATTACACAGGGGAAAGGATAATGTACTGGGAACTCCTCAGAAGAATCTGATTTGTGGTGAGGGCAGAGAGATAAAAGCTCATTTAGGAACGACATGAACATGCTGCGTAGGTAGCTGTTTATCAGTAAATATCTCCACTGAGATTAAGAAAAGCAGTAGCTTAATAAATTAAGTACTTCCTGGTATGGTTACTGTACTGGTAACTCCCCAAAAGAATCTGGATTGTGGGGAGGGAACAGAGAAAAAAGCTCATTTAGGACCTGCACTTACGAAGGGGGTAGGCAGCTGTATATCAGGGAGTAAACCTTCTGAGAATAAAAGCAGCTGGAGCTTGTTAAGGTAATTACACAGGGGAAAGGATAATGTACTGGGAACTCCTCAGAAGAATCTGATTTGTGGTGAGGGCAGAGAGATAAAAGCTCATTTAGGAACGACATGAACATGCTGTGTAGGTAGCTGTTTATCAGTAAATATCTCCACTGAGATTAAGAAAAGCAGTAGCTTAATAAATTAAGTACTTCATGGTATGGTTACTTTACTGGTAACTCCCCAAAAGAATCTGGATTGTGGTGAGGGAACAGAGAAAAAAGCTCATATAGGACCTGCACTTACGAAGGGGGTAGGTAGCTGTGTATCAGGGAGTAAACCTTCTGAGAATAAAAACAGCTGGAGCTTGTTAAGGTAATTACACAGGGGAAAGGATAATGTACTGGGAACTCCTCAGAAGAATCTGATTTGTGGTGAGGGCAGAGAGATAAAAGCTCATTTAGGAACGACATGAACATGCTGCGTAGGTAGCTGTTTATCAGTAAATATCTCCACTGAGATTAAGAAAAGCAGTAGCTTAATAAATTAAGTACTTCCTGGTATGGTTACTGTACTGGTAACTCCCCAAAAGAATCTGGATTGTGGTGAGGGAACAGACAAAAAAGCTCATTTAGGACCTGCACTTACGAAGGGGGTAGGCAGCTGTATATCAGGGAGTAAACCTTCTGAGAATAAAAAGAGCTGGAGCTTGTTATGGTAATTACACAGGGGAAAGGATAATGTACTGGGAACTCCTCAGAAGAATCTGATTTGTGGTGAGGGCAGAGAGATAAAAGCTCATTTAGGAACGACATGAACATGCTGCGTAGGTAGCTGTTTATCAGTAAATATCTCCACTGAGATTAAGAAAAGCAGTAGCTTAATAAATTAAGTACTTCCTGGTATGGTTAATGTACTTTTAACTCCCCAAAATAATGTCGATTGTGGTGAGGGAACAGAGAAAAAAGCTCATTTAGGACCTGCACTTACGAAGGGGGTAGGCAGCTGTATATCAGGGAGTAAACCTTTTGAGAATAAAAACAGCTGGAGCTTGTTAAGGTAATTACACAGGGGAAAGGATAATGTACTGGGAACTCCTCAGAAGAATCTGATTTGTGGTGAGGGCAGAGAGATAAAAGCTCATTTAGGAACGACATGAACATGCTGCGTAGGTAGCTGTTTATCAGTAAATATCTCCACTGAGATTAAGAAAAGCAGTAGCTTAATAAATTAAGTACTTCCTGGTATGGTTACTGTACTGGTAACTCCCCTAAAGAATCTGGATTGTGGTGAGGGAACAGAGAAAAAAGCTCATTTAGGACCTGCACTTACGCAGGGTGTAGGCAGCTGTATATCAGGGAGTAAACCTTCTGAGAATAAAAACAGCTGGAGCTTGTTAAGGTAATTACACAGGGGAAAGGATAATGTACTGGGAACTCCTCAGAAGAATCTGATTTGTGGTGAGGGCAGAGAGATAAAAGCTCATTTAGGAACGACATGAACATGCTGCGTAGGTAGCTGTTTATCAGTAAATATCTCCACTGAGATTAAGAAAAGCAGTAGCTTAATAAATTAAGTACTTCCTGGTATGGTTACTGTACTGGTAACTCCCCAAAAGAATCTGAATTGTGGTGAGGGAACAGTGAAAAAAGCTCATTTAGGACCTGCACTTACGAAGGGGGTAGGCAGGTGTATATCAGGGAGTAAAGCTTCTGAGAATAAAAACAGCTGGAGCTTGTTAAGGTAATTACACAGGGGAAAGGATAATGTACTGGGAACTCCTCAGAAGAATCTGATTTGTGGTGAGGGCAGAGAGATAAAAGCTCATTTAGGAACGACATGAACATGCTGCGTAGGTAGCTGTTTATCAGTAAATATCTCCACTGAGATTAAGAAACGCAGTAGCTTAATAAATTAAGTACTTCCTGGTATGGTTACTGTACTGGTAACTCCCCAAAAGAATCTGGATTGTGGGGAGGGAACAGAGAAAAAAGCTCATTTAGGACCTGCACTTACGAAGGGGGTAGGCAGCAGTATATCAGGGAGTAAACCTTCTGAGAATAAAAACAGCTGGAGCTTGTTAAGGTAATTACACAGGGGAAAGGATAATGTACTGGGAACTCCTCAGAAGAATCTGATTTGTGGTGAGGGCAGAGAGATAAAAGCTCATTTAGGAACGACATGAACATGCTGCGTAGGTAGCTGTTTATCAGTAAATATCTCCACTGAGATTAAGAAAAGCAGTAGCTTAATAAATTAAGTACTTCCTGGTATGGTTACTGTACTGGTAACTCCCCAAAAGAATCTGGATTGTGGTGAGGGAACAGAGAAAAAAGCTCATTTAGGACCTGCACTTACGAAGGGGGTAGGCAGCTGTATATCAGGGAGTAAACCTTCTGAGAATAAAAACAGCTGGGGCTGGTTAAGGTAATTACACAGGGGAAAGGATAATGTACTGGGAACTCCTCAGAAGAATCTGATTTGTGGTGAGGGCAGAGAGATAAAAGCTCATTTAGGAACGACATGAACATGCTGCGTAGGTAGCAGTTTATCAATAAATATCTCCACTGAGATTAAGAAAAGCAGTAGCTTAATAAATTAAGTATTTCCTGGTATGGTTACTGTACTGGTAACTCCCCAAAAGAATCTGGATTGTGGGGAGGGAACAGAGAAAAAAGCTCATTTAGGACCTGCACTTACGAAGGGGGTAGGCAGCAGTATATCAGGGAGTAAACCTTCTGAGAATAAAAACAGCTGGAGCTTGTTAAGGTAATTACACAGGGGAAAGGATAATGTACTGGGAACTCCTCAGTAGAATCTGATTTTTGGTGAGGGCAGAGAGATAAAAGCTCATTTAGGAACGACATGAACATGCTGCATAGGTAGCAGTTTATCAGTAAATATCTCCACTGAGATTAAGAAACGCAGTAGCTTAATAAATTAAGTACTTCCTGGTATGGTTACTGTACTGGTAACTCCCCAAAAGAATCTGGATTGTGGTGAGGGAATAGAGAAAAAAGCTCATTTAGGACCTGCACTTACGAAGGGGGTAGGCAGCTGTATATCAGGGAGTAAACCTTCTGAGAATAAAAACAGCTGGAGCTTGTTAAGGTAATTACACAGGGGAACGGATAATGTACTGGGAACTCCTCGGAAGAATCTGATTTGTGGTGAGGGCAGAGAGATAAAAGCTCATTTAGGAAGGAAATGAACATGCTGCGTAGGTAGCTGTTAATCAGTAAATATCTCCACTGAGATTAAGAAAAGCAGTAGCTTAATAAATTAAGTACTTCCTGGTATGGTTACTGTACTGGTAACTCCCCAAAAGAATCTGGATTGTGGTGACGGAAAGAGAAAAAAGCTCATTTAGGACCTGCACTTACTTAGGAGGTAGGCAGCTGTATATCAGGGAGTAAACCTTCTGAGAATAAAAACAGCTGGAGCTTGTTAAGGTAATTACACAGAGGAACGGATAATGTACTGGGAACTCCTCAGAAGAATATGATTTGTGGTGAGGGAAGAGAGATAAAAGCTCATTTAGGAATGACATGAACATGCTGCGTAGGTAGCTGTTTATCAGTAAATATCTCCACTGAGATTAAGAAAAGCAGTAGCTTAATAAATTAAGTACTTCCCGGTATGGTTACTGTACTGGTAACTCCCCAAAAGAATCTGGATTGTGGTGAGGGAACAGAGAATAAAGCTCATTTAGGACCTGCACTTACGAAGGGGGTAGGCAGCTGTATATCAGGGAGTAAACCTTCTGAGAATAAAAACAGCTGGAGCTTGTTAAGGTAATTACACAGGGGAAAGGATAATGTACTGGGAACTCCTCAGAAGAATCTGATTTGTGGTGAGGGCAGAGAGATAAAAGCTCATTTAGGAACGATATGAACATGCTGCGTAAGTAGCTGTTTATCAGTAAATATCTCCACTGAGATTAAGAAAAGCAGTAGCTTCATAAATTAAGTACTTCCTGGTATGGTTACTGTACTGGTAACTCCCCAAAAGAATCTGGATTGTGGGGAGGGAACAGAGAAAAAAGCTCATTTAGGACCTGCACTTACGAAGGGGGTAGGCAGCTGTATATCAGGGAGTAAACCTTCTGAGAATAAAAACAGCTGGAGCTTGTTAAGGTAATTACACAGGGGAAAGGATAATGTACTGGGAACTCCTCAGAAGAATCTGATTTGTGGTGAGGGCAGAGAGATAAAAGCTCAATTAGGAACGACATGAACATGCTGCGTAGGTAGCTGTTTATCAGTAAATATCTCCACTGAGATTAAGAAACGCAGTAGCTTAATAAATTAAGTACTTCCTGGTATGGTTACTGTACTGGTAACTCCCCAAAAGAATCTGGATTGTGGTGAGGGAACAGAGAAAAAACTCATTTAGGACCTGCACTTACGAAGGGGGTAGGCAGCTGTATATCAGGGAGTAAACCTTCTGAGAATAAAAACAGCTGGAGCTTGTTAAGGTAATTACACAGGGGAAAGGATTATGTACTGGGAACTCCTCAGAAGAATCTGATTTCTGGTGAGGGCAGAGAGATAAAAGCTCATTTAGGAACGACATGAACATGCTGCGTAGGTAGCTGTTTATCAGTAAATATCTCCACTGAGATTAAGAAAAGCAGTAGCCTAATAATTTAAGTACTTCCTGGTATGGTTACTGTACTGGTAACTCCCCAAAAGAATCTGGATTGTGGTGAGGGAACAGAGAAAAAAGCTCATTTAGGACCTGCACTTACGAAGGGGGTAGGCAGCTGTATATCAGAGAGTAAACCTTCTGAGAATAAAAACAGCTGGAGCTTGTTAAGGTAATTACACAGGGGAAAGGATAATGTACTGGGAACTCCTCAGAAGAATCTGATTTGTGGTGAGGGCAGAGAGATAAAAGCTCATTTAGGAACGACATGAACATGCTGCGTAGGTAGCTGTTTATCAGTAAATATCTCCACTGAGATTAAGAAAAGCAGTAGTTTAATAAATTAAGTACTTCCTGGTATGGTTACTGTACTGGTAACTCCCCAAAAGAATCTGGATTGTGGGGAGGGAACAGAGAATAAAGCTCATTTAGGACCTGCACTTACGAAGGGGGTAGGTAGCTGTATATCAGGGAGTAAACCTTCTGAGAATAAAAACAGCTGGGGCTTGTTAAGGTAATTACACAGGGGAAAGGATAATGTACTGGGAACTCCTCAGAAGAATCTGATTTGTGGTGAGGGCAGAGAGATAAAAGCTCATTTAGGAACGATATGAACATGCTGCGTAGGTAGCTGTTTATCAGTAAATATCTCCACTGAGATTAAGAAAAGCAGTAGCTTAATAAATTAAGTACTTCCTGGTATGGTTACTGTACTGGTAACTCCCCAAAAGAATCTGGATTGTGGTGAGGGAACAGAGAAAAAAGCTCATTTAGGACCTGCACTTACGAAGGGGGTAGGCAGCTGTATATCAGGGAGTAAACCTTCTGAGAATAAAAACAGCTGGAGCTTGTTAAGGTAATTACACAGGGGAAAGGATAATGTACTGGGAACTCCTCAGAAGAATCTGATTTGTGGTGAGGGAAGAGAGATAAAAGCTCATTTAGGAACGACATGGACATGCTGCGTAGGTAGCTGTTTATCAGTACATATCTCCACTGAGATGAAGAAAAGCAGTAGCTTAATAAATTAAGTACTTCCTGGTATGGTTACTGTACTGGTAACTCCCCAAAAGAATCTGGATTGTGGTGAGGGAACAGAGAAAAAAGCTCATTTAGGACCTGCACTTACGAAGGGGGTAGGCAGCTGTATATCAGGGAGTAAACCTTCTGAGAATAAAAACAGCTGGAGCTTGTTAAGGTAATTACACAGGGGAAAGGATAATGTACTGGGAACTCCTCAGGAGAATCTGATTTGTGGTGAGGGCAGAGAGATAAAAGCTCATTTAGGAACGACATGAACATGCTCTGTAGGTAGCTGTTTATCAGTAAATATCTCCACTGAGATTAAGAAAAGCAGTAGCTTAATAAATTAAGTACTTCCTGGTATGGTTACTGTACTGGTAACTCCCCAAAAGAATCTGGATTGTGGTGAGGGAACAGAGAAAAAAGCTCATTTAGGACCTGCACTTTCGAAGGGGGTAGGCAGCTATATATCAGGGAGTAAACCTTCTGAGAATAAAAACAGCTGGAGCTTGTTAAGGTAATTACACAGGGGAAAGGATAATGTACTGGGAACTCCTCAGAAGAATCTGATTTGTGGTGAGGGCAGAGAGATAAAAGCTCATTTAGGAACGACATGAACATGCTGCGTAGGTAGCTGTTTATCAGTAAATATCTCCACTGAGATTAAGAAAAGCAGTAGCTTAATAAATTAAGTACTTCCTGGTATGGTTACTGTACTGGTAACTCCCCAAAAGAATCTGGATTGTGGTGAGGGAACAGAGAAATAAGCTCATTTAGGACCTGCACTTACGAAGGGGGTAGGCAGCTGTATATCAGAGAGTAAACCTTCTGAGAATAAAAACAGCTGGAGCTTGTTAAGGTAATTACACAGGGGAAAGGATAATGTACTGGGAACTCCTCAGAAGAATCTGATTTGTGGTGAGGGCAGAGAGATAAAAGCTCATTTAGGAACGACATGAACATGCTGCGTAGGTAGCTGTTTATCAGTAAATATCTCCACTGAGATTAAGAAAAGCAGTAGTTTAATAAATTAAGTACTTCCTGGTATGGTTACTGTACTGGTAACTCCCCAAAAGAATCTGGATTGTGGGGAGGGAACAGAGAATAAAGCTCATTTAGGACCTGCACTTACGAAGGGGGTAGGTAGCTGTATATCAGGGAGTAAACCTTCTGAGAATAAAAACAGCTGGGGCTTGTTAAGGTAATTACACAGGGGAAAGGATAATGTACTGGGAACTCCTCAGAAGAATCTGATTTGTGGTGAGGGCAGAGAGATAAAAGCTCATTTAGGAACGATATGAACATGCTGCGTAGGTAGCTGTTTATCAGTAAATATCTCCACTGAGATTAAGAAAAGCAGTAGCTTAATAAATTAAGTACTTCCTGGTATGGTTACTGTACTGGTAACTCCCCAAAAGAATCTGGATTGTGGTGAGGGAACAGAGAAAAAAGCTCATTTAGGACCTGCACTTACGAAGGGGGTAGGCAGCTGTATATCAGGGAGTAAACCTTCTGAGAATAAAAACAGCTGGAGCTTGTTAAGGTAATTACACAGGGGAAAGGATAATGTACTGGGAACTCCTCAGAAGAATCTGATTTGTGGTGAGGGAAGAGAGATAAAAGCTCATTTAGGAACGACATGAACATGCTGCGTAGGTAGCTGTTTATCAGTACATATCTCCACTGAGATGAAGAAAAGCAGTAGCTTAATAAATTAAGTACTTCCTGGTATGGTTACTGTACTGGTAACTCCCCAAAAGAATCTGGATTGTGGTGAGGGAACAGAGAAAAAAGCTCATTTAGGACCTGCACTTACGAAGGGGGTAGGCAGCTGTATATCAGGGAGTAAACCTTCTGAGAATAAAAACAGCTGGAGCTTGTTAAGGTAATTACACAGGGGAAAGGATAATGTACTCGGAACTCCTCAGGAGAATCTGATTTGTGGTGAGGGCAGAGAGATAAAAGCTCATTTAGGAACGACATGAACATGCTCTGTAGGTAGCTGTTTATCAGTAAATATCTCCACTGAGATTAAGAAAAGCAGTAGCTTAATAAATTAAGTACTTCCTGGTATGGTTACTGTACTGGTAACTCCCCAAAAGAATCTGGATTGTGGTGAGGGAACAGAGAAAAAAGCTCATTTAGGACCTGCACTTTCGAAGGGGGTAGGCAGCTATATATCAGGGAGTAAACCTTCTGAGAATAAAAACAGCTGGAGCTTGTTAAGGTAATTACACAGGGGAAAGGATAATGTACTGGGAACTCCTCAGAAGAATCTGATTTGTGGTGAGGGCAGAGAGATAAAAGCTCATTTAGGAACGACATGAACATGCTGCGTAGGTAGCTGTTTATCAGTAAATATCTCCACTGAGATTAAGAAAAGCAGTAGCTTAATAAATTAAGTACTTCCTGGTATGGTTACTGTACTGGTAACTCCCCAAAAGAATCTGGATTGTGGTGAGGGAACAGAGAAATAAGCTCATTTAGGACCTGCACTTACGAAGGGGGTAGGCAGCTGTATATCAGAGAGTAAACCTTCTGAGAATAAAAACAGCTGGAGCTTGTTAAGGTAATTACACAGGGGAAAGGATAATGTACTGGGAACTCCTCAGAAGAATCTGATTTGTGGTGAGGGCAGAGAGATAAAAGCTCAATTAGGAACGACATGAACATGCTGCGTAGGTAGCTGTTTATCAGTAAATATCTCCACTGAGATTAAGAAACGCAGTAGCTTAATAAATTAAGTACTTCCTGGTATGGTTACTGTACTGGTAACTCCCCAAAAGAATCTGGATTGTGGTGAGGGAACAGAGAAAAAAGCTCATTTAGGACCTGCACTTACGAAGGGGGTAGGCAGCTGTATATCAGGGAGTAAACCTTCTGAGAATAAAAACAGCTGGAGCTTGTTAAGGTAATTACACAGGGGAAAGGATTATGTACTGGGAACTCCTCAGAAGAATCTGATTTCTGGTGAGGGCAGAGAGATAAAAGCTCATTTAGGAACGACATGAACATGCTGCGTAGGTAGCTGTTTATCAGTAAATATCTCCACTGAGATTAAGAAAAGCAGTAGCCTAATAAATTAAGTACTTCCTGGTATGGTTACTGTACTGGTAACTCCCCAAAAGAATCTGGATTGTGGTGAGGGAACAGAGAAAAAAGCTCATTTAGGACCTGCACTTACGAAGGGGGTAGGCAGCTGTATATCAGAGAGTAAACCTTCTGAGAATAAAAACAGCTGGAGCTTGTTAAGGTAATTACACAGGGGAA
Source organism: Perognathus longimembris pacificus (assembly GCF_023159225.1). Classification (NCBI taxonomy): domain Eukaryota; kingdom Metazoa; phylum Chordata; class Mammalia; order Rodentia; family Heteromyidae; genus Perognathus; species Perognathus longimembris. The sequence continues at coordinate 17,164 of NW_025957199.1, read as the reverse complement.
AGGATAATGTACTGGGAACTCCTCAGAAGAATCTGATTTGTGGTGAGGGCAGAGAGATAAAAGCTCATTTAGGAACGACATGAACATGCTGCGTAGGTAGCTGTTTATCAGTAAATATCTCCACTGAGATTAAGAAAAGCAGTAGTTTAATAAATTAAGTACTTCCTGGTATGGTTACTGTACTGGTAACTCCCCAAAAGAATCTGGATTGTGGGGAGGAACAGAGAAAAAAGCTCATTTAGGACCTGCACTTATGAAGGGGGTAGGTAGCTGTATATCAGGGAGTAAACCTTCTGAGAATAAAAACAGCTGGGGCTTGTTAAGGTAATTACACAGGGGAAAGGATAATGTACTGGGAACTCCTCAGAAGAATCTGATTTGTGGTGAGGGCAGAGAGATAAAAGCTCATTTAGGAACGATATGAACATGCTGCGTAGGTAGCTGTTTATCAGTAAATATCTCCACTGAGATTAAGAAAAGCAGTAGCTTAATAAATTAAGTACTTCCTGGTATGGTTACTGTACTGGTAACTCCCCAAAAGAATCTGGATTGTGGTGAGGGAACAGAGAAAAAAGCTCATTTAGGACCTGCACTTACGAAGGGGGTAGGCAGCTGTATATCAGGGAGTAAACCTTCTGAGAATAAAAACAGCTGGAGCTTGTTAAGGTAATTACACAGGGGAAAGGATAATGTACTGGGAACTCCTCAGAAGAATCTGATTTGTGGTGAGGGAAGAGAGATAAAAGCTCATTTAGGAACGACATGGACATGCTGCGTAGGTAGCTGTTTATCAGTACATATCTCCACTGAGATGAAGAAAAGCAGTAGCTTAATAAATTAAGTACTTCCTGGTATGGTTACTGTACTGGTAACTCCCCAAAAGAATCTGGATTGTGGTGAGGGAACAGAGAAAAAAGCTCATTTAGGACCTGCACTTACGAAGGGGGTAGGCAGCTGTATATCAGGGAGTAAACCTTCTGAGAATAAAAACAGCTGGAGCTTGTTAAGGTAATTACATAGGGGAAAGGATAATGTACTGGGAACTCCTCAGGAGAATCTGATTTGTGGTGAGGGCAGAGAGATAAAAGCTCATTTAGGAACGACATGAACATGCTCTGTAGGTAGCTGTTTATCAGTAAATATCTCCACTGAGATTAAGAAAAGCAGTAGCTTAATAAATTAAGTACTTCCTGGTATGGTTACTGTACTGGTAACTCCCCAAAAGAATCTGGATTGTGGTGAGGGAACAGAGAAAAAAGCTCATTTAGGACCTGCACTTTCGAAGGGGGTAGGCAGCTATATATCAGGGAGTAAACCTTCTGAGAATAAAAACAGCTGGAGCTTGTTAAGGTAATTACACAGGGGAAAGGATAATGTACTGGGAACTCCTCAGAAGAATCTGATTTGTGGTGAGGGCAGAGAGATAAAAGCTCATTTAGGAACGACATGAACATGCTGCGTAGGTAGCTGTTTATCAGTAAATATCTCCACTGAGATTAAGAAAAGCAGTAGCTTAATAAATTAAGTACTTCCTGGTATGGTTACTGTACTGGTAACTCCCCAAAAGAATCTGGATTGTGGTGAGGGAACAGAGAAAAAAGCTCATTTAGGACCTGCACTTACGAAGGGGGTAGGCAGCTGTATATCAGGGAGTAAACCTTCTGAGAATAAAAACAGCTGGGGCTGGTTAAGGTAATTACACAGGGGAAAGGATAATGTACAGGGAACTCCTCAGAAGAATCTGATTTGTGGTGAGGGCAGAGAGATAAAAGCTCATTTAGGAACGACATGAACATGCTGCGTAGGTAGCCGATTATCAGTAAATATCTCCACTGAGATTAAGAAAAGCAGTAGCTTAATAAATTAAGTACTTCCTGGTATGGTTACTGTACTGGTAACTCCCCAAAAGAATCTGGATTGTGGTGAGGGAACAGAGAAAAAAGCTCATTTAGGACCTGCACTTACGATGGGGGTAGGCAGCTGTATATCAGGGAGTAAACCTTCTGAGAATAAAAACAGCTGGAGCTTGTTAAGGTAATTACACAGGGGAAAGGCTAATGTACTGGGAACTCCTCAGAAGAATCTGATTTGTGGTGAGGGCAGAGAGATAAAAGCTCATTTAGGAACGACATGAACATGCTGCGTAGGTAGCTGTTTATCAGTAAATATCTCCACTGAGATGAAGAAAAGCAGTAGCTTAATAAATTAAGTACTTCCTGGTATGGTTACTGTACTGGTAACTCCCCAAAAGAATCTGGATTGTGGTGAGGGAATAGAGAAAAAAGCTCATTTAGGACCTGCACTTACGAAGGGGGTAGGCAGCTGTATATCAGGGAGTAAACCTTCTGAGAATTAAAACAGCTGGAGCTTGTTAAGGTAATTACACAGGGGAAAGGATAATGTACTGGGAACTCCTCAGAAGAATCTGATTTGTGGTGAGGGCAGAGAGATAAAAGATCATTTAGGAACGACATGAACATGCTGCGTAGGTAGCCGTTTATCAGGAAATATCTCCACTGAGATGAAGAAAAGCAGTAGCTTAATGAATTAAGTACTTCCTGGTATGGTTACTGTACTGGTAACTCCCCAAAAGAATCTGGATTGTGGTGAGGGAACAGAGAAAAAAGCTCATTTAGGACCTGCACTTTCGAAGGGGGTAGGCAGCTGTATATCAGGGAGTAAACCTTCTGAGAATAAAAACAGCTGGAGCTTGTTAAGGTAATTACACAGGGGAAAGGATAATGTACTGCGAACTCCTCAGAAGAATCTGATTTGTGGTGAGGGCAGAGAGATAAAAGCTCATTTAGGAACGACATGAACATGCTGCGTAGGTAGCTGTTTATCAGTAAATATCTCCACTGAGATTAAGAAAAGCAGTAGCTTAATAAATTAAGTACTTCCTGGTATGGTTACTGTACTGGTAACTCCCCAAAAGAATCTGGATTGTGGGGAGGGAACAGAGAAAAAAGCTCATTTAGGACCTGTACTTACGAAGGGTGTAGGCAGCTGTATATCAGGGAGTAAACCTTCTGAGAATAAAAACAGCTGGAGCTTGTTAAGGTAATTACACAGGGGAAAGGATAATGTACTGGGAACTCCTCAGTAGAATCTGATTTGTGGTGAGGGCAGAGAGATAAAAGCTCATTTAGGAACGACATGAACATGCTGCGTAGGTAGCAGTTTATCAGTAAATATCTCCACTGAGATTAAGAAAAGCAGTAGCTTAATAAATTAAGTATTTCCTGGTATGGTTACTGTACTGGTAACTCCCCAAAAGAATCTGGATTGTGGGGAGGGAACAGAGAAAAAAGCTCATTTAGGACCTGCACTTACGAAGGGGGTAGGCAGCAGTATATCAGGGAGTAAACCTTCTGAGAATAAAAACAGCTGGAGCTTGTTAAGGTAATTACACAGGGGAAAGGATAATGTACTGGGAACTCCTCAGAAGAATCTGATTTTTGGTGAGGGCAGAGAGATAAAAGCTCATTTAGGAACGACATGAACATGCTGCATAGGTAGCAGTTTATCAGGAAATATCTCCACTGAGATGAAGAAAAGCAGTAGCTTAATAAATTAAGTACTTCCTGGTATGGTTACTGTACTGGTAACTCCCCAAAAGTATCTGGATTGTGGTGAGGGAACAGAGAAAAAAGCTCATTTAGGACCTGCACTTTCGAAGGGGGTAGGCAGCTGTATATCAGGGAGTAAACCTTCTGAGAATAAAAACAGCTGGAGCTTGTTAAGGTAATTACACAGGGGAAAGGATAATGTACTGCGAACTCCTCAGAAGAATCTGATTTGTGGTGAGGGCAGAGAGATAAAAGCTCATTTAGGAACGACATGAACATGCTGCGTAGGTAGCTGTTTATCAGTAAATATCTCCACTGAGATTAAGAAAAGCAGTAGCTTAATAAATTAAGTACTTCCTGGTATGGTTACTGTACTGGTAACTCCCCAAAAGAATCTGGATTGTGGGGAGGGAACAGAGAAAAAAGCTCATTTAGGACCAGCACTTACGAAGGGGGTAGGCAGCAGTATATCAGGGAGTAAACCTTCTGAGAATAAAAACAGCTGGAGCTTGTTAAGGTAATTACACAGGGGAAAGGATAATGTACTGGGAACTCCTTAGTAGAATCTGATTTTTGGTGAGGGCAGAGAGATAAAAGCTCATTTAGGAACGACATGAACATGCTGCATAGGTAGCAGTTTATCAGTAAATATCTCCACTGAGATTAAGAAACGCAGTAGCTTAATAAATTAAGTACTTCCTGGTATGGTTACTGTACTGGTAACTCCCCAAAAGAATCTGGATTGTGGTGAGGGAATAGAGAAAAAAGCTCATTTAGGACCTGCACTTACGAAGGGGGTAGGCAGCTGTATATCAGGGAGTAAACCTTCTGAAAATAAAAACAGCTGGAGCTTGTTAAGGTAATTACACAGGGGAACGGATAATGTACTGGGAACTCCTCGGAAGAATCTGATTTGTGGTGAGGGCAGAGAGATAAAAGCTCATTTAGGAAGGACATGAACCTGCTGCGTAGGTAGCTGTTAATCAGTAAATATCTCCACTGAGATTAAGAAAAGCAGTAGCTTAATAAATTCAGTACTTCCTGGTATGGTTACTGTACTGGTAACTCCCCAAAAGAATCTGGATTTTGGTGAGGGAAAGAGAAAAAAGCTCATTTAGGACCTGCACTTACTTAGGGGGTAGGCAGCTGTATATCAGGGAGTAAACCTTCTGAGAATAAAAACAGCTGGAGCATGTTAAGGTAATTACACAGGGTAAAGGATAATGTACTGGGAACTCCTCAGTAGAATCTGATTTTTGGTGAGGGCAGAGAGATAAAAGCTCATTTAGGAACGACATGAACATGCTGCATAGGTAGCAGTTTATCAGTAAATATCTCCACTGAGATTAAGAAACGCAGCAGCTTAATAAATTAAGTACTTCCTGGTATGGTTACTGTACTGGTAACTCCCCAAAAGAATCTGGATTGTGGTGAGGGAATAGAGAAAAAAGCTCATTTAGGACCTGCACTTACGAAGGGGGTAGGCAGCAGTATATCAGGGAGTAAACCTTCAGAGAATAAAAACAGCTGGAGCTTGTTAAGGTAATTACACAGGGGAACGGATAATGTACTGGGAACTCCTCCGAAGAATCTGATTTGTGGTGAGGGCAGAGAGATAAAAGCTCATTTAGGAAGGACATGAACATGCTGCGTAGGTAGCTGTTAATCAGTAAATATCTCCACTGAGATTAAGAAAAGCAGTAGCTTAATAAATTAAGTACTTCCTGGTATGGTTACTGTACTGGTAACTCCCCAAAATAATCTGGATTGTGGGGAGGGAACAGAGAAAAAAGCTCATTTAGGACCTGCACTTACGAAGGGGATAGGCAGCTGGATATCAGGGAGTAAACCTTCTGAGAATAAAAACAGCTGGAGCTTGTTAAGGTAATTACACAGGGGAAAGGATAATGTACTGGGAACTCCTAAGAAGAATCTGATTTGTGGTGAGGGAAGAGAGATAAAAGCTCATTTAGGAACGACAGGACATGCTGCGTAGGTAGCTGTTTATCAGTACATATCTCCACTGAGATGAAGAAAAGCAGTAGCTTAATAAATTAAGTACTTCCTGGTATGGTTACTGTACTGGTAACTCCCCAAAAAATCTGGATTGTGGTGAGGGAACAGAGAAAAAAGCTCATTTAGGACCTGCACTTACGAAGGGGGTAGGCAGCTGTATATCAGGGAGTAAACCTTCTGAGAATAAAAACAGCTGGGGCTGGTTAAGGTAATTACACAGGGGAAAGGCTAATGTACTGGGAACTCCTCAGAAGAATCTCATTTGTGGTGAGGGCAGAGAGATAGAAGCTCATTTAGGAACGACATGAACATGCTGCGTAGGTAGCTGTTTATCAGTAAATATCTCCACTGAGATTAAGAAAAGCAGTAGCTTAATAAATTAAGTACTTCCTGGTAAGGTTACTGTACTGGTAACTCCCCAAAAGAATCTGGATTGTGGGGAGGGAACAGAGAAAAAAGCTCATTTAGGACCTGCACTTACGAAGGGGGTAGGCAGCAGTATATCAGGGATTAAACCTTCTGACAATAAAAGCAGCTGGGGCTTGTTAAGGTAATTACACAGGGGAAAGGATAATGTACTGGGAACTCCTCAGAAGAATCTGATTTGTGGTGAGGGAAGAGAGATAAAAGCTCATTTAGGAACGACATGAACATGCTGCGTAGGTAGCTGTTTATCAGTAAATATCTCCACTGAGATTAAGAAAAGCAGTAGCTTAATAAATTAAGTACTTCCTGGTATGGTTACTGTACTGGTAACTCCCCAAAAGAATCTGAATTGTGGTGAGGGAACAGAGAAAAAAGCTCATTTAGGACCTGCACTTACGAAGGGGGTAGGCAGCTGTATATCAGGGAGTAAACCTTCTGAGAATAAAAACAGCTGGAGCTTGTTAAGGTAATTACACAGGGGAAAGGATAATGTACTGGGAACTCCTCAGAAGAATCTGATTTGTGGTGAGGGCAGAGAGATAAAAGCTCATTTAGGAACGACATCAACATGCTGCGTAGGTAGCTGTTCATCAGTAAATATCTCCACTGAGATGAAGAAAAGCAGTAGCTTAATAAATTAAGTACTTCCTGGTATGGTTACTGTACTGGTAACTCCCCAAAAGAATCTGGATTGTGGGGAGGGAACAGAGAAAAAAGCTCATTTAGGACCTGCACTTACGAAGGGGGTAGGCAGCTGTATATCAGGGAGTAAACCTTCTGAGAATAAAAACAGCTGGAGCTTGTTAAGTTAATTACACAGGGGAACGGATAATGTACTGGGAACTCCTCAGAAGAATCTGATTTGTGGTGAGGGCAGAGAGATAAAAGCTCATTTAGGAATGACATGAACATGCTGCGTAGGTAGCTGTTTATCAGTAAATATCTCCACTGAGATTAAGAAAAGCAGTAGCTTAATAAATTAAGTACTTCCTGGTATGGTTACTGTACTGGTAACTCCCCAAAAGAATCTGGATTGTGGTGAGGGAACAGAGAAAAAAGCTCATTTAGGACCTGCACTTACTAAGGGGGTAGGCAGCTGTATATCAGGGAGTAAACCTTCTGAGAATAAAAACAGCTGGAGCTTGTTAAGGTAATTACACAGCGGAAAGGATAATGTACTGGGAACTCCTCAGAAGAATCTGATTTGTGGTGAGGGCAGAGAGATAAAAGCTCATTTAGGAACGACATGAACATGCTGCGTAGGTAGCTGTTTATCAGTAAATATCTCCACTGAGATTAAGAAAAGCAGTAGCTTAATAAATTAAGTACTTCCTGGTATGGTTACTGTACTGGTAACTCCCCAAAAGAATCTGGATTGTGGGGAGGGAACAGAGAAAAAAGCTCATTTAGGACCTGCACTTAGTAAGGGGGTAGGCAGCTGTATATCAGGGAGTAAACCTTCTAAGAATAAAAACAGCTGGGGCTTGTTAAGGTAATTACACAGGGGAAAGGATAATGTACTGGGAACTCCTCAGAAGAATCTGATTTGTGGTGAGGGCAGAGAGATAAAAGCTCATTTAGGAACGACATGAACATGCTGCGTATGTAGCTGTTTATCAGTAAATATCTCCACTGAGATTAAGAAAAGCAGTAGCTTAATAAATTAAGTACTTCCTGGTATGGTTACTGTACTGGTAACTCCCCAAAAGAATCTGAATTGTGGTGAGGGAACAGAGAAAAAAGCTCATTTAGGACCTGCACTTACGAAGGGGGTAGGCAGCTGTATATCAGGGAGTAAACCTTCTGAGAATAAAAACAGCTGGAGCTTGTTAAGGTAATTACACATTGGAAAGGATAATGTACTGGGAACTCCTCAGAAGAATCTGATTTGTGGTGAGGGCAGAGAGATAAAAGCTCATTTAGGAACGACATCAACATGCTGCGTAGGTAGCTGTTTATCAGTAAATATCTCCACTGAGATGAAGAAAAGCAGTAGCTTAATAAATTAAGTACTTCCTGGTATGGTTACTGTACTGGTAACTCCCCAAAAGAATCTGGATTGTGGGGAGGGAACAGAGAAAAAAGCTCATTTAGGACCTGCACTTACGAAGGGGGTAGGCAGCTGTATATCAGGGAGTAAACCTTCTGAGAATAAAAACAGCTGGAGCTTGTTAAGGTAATTACACAGGGGAACGGATAATGTACTGGGAACTCCTCAGAAGAATCTGATTTGTGGTGAGGGCAGAGAGATAAAAGCTCATTTAGGAACGACATGAACATGCTGCGTAGGTAGCTGTTTATCAGTAAATATCTCCACTGAGATTAGAAAAGCAGTAGCTTAATAAATTAAGTACTTCCTGGTATGGTTACTGTACTGGTAACTCCCCAAAAGAATCTGGATTGTGGTGAGGGAACAGAGAAAAAAGCTCATTTAGGACCTGCACTTACGAAGGGGGTAGGCAGCTGTATATCAGGGAGTAAACCTTCTGAGAATAAAAACAGCTGGAGCTTGTTAAGGTAATTACACAGGGGAAAGGATAATGTACTGGAAACTCCTCAGAAGAATCTGATTTGTGGTGAGGGCAGAGAGATAAAAGCTCATTTAGGAACGACATGAACATACTGCGTAGGAAGCTGTTTATCAGTAAATATCTCCACTGAGATTAAGAAAGCACTAGCTTAATAAATTAAGTACTTCCTGGTATGGTTACTGTACTGGTAACTCCCCAAAAGAATCTGGATTGTGGTGAGGGAACAGAGAAAAAAGCTCATTTAGGACCTGCACTTACTTAGGGGGTAGGCAGCTGTATATCAGGGAGTAAACCTTCTGAGAATAAAAACAGCTGGAGCTTGTTAAGGTAATTACACAGGGGAAAGGATAATGTACTGGGAACTCCTCAGAAGAATCTGATTTGTGGTGAGGGCAGAGAGATAAAAGCTCATTTAGGAACGACATGAACATGCTGCGTAGGTAGCTGTTTATCAGTAAATATCTCCACTGAGATTAGAAAAGCAGTAGCTTAATAAATTAAGTACTTCCTAGTATGGTTACTGTACTGGTAACTCCCCAAAAGAATCTGGATTGTGGTGAGGGAACAGAGAAAAAAGCTCATTTAGGACCTGCACTTACGAAGGGGGTAGGCAGCTGTATATCAGGGAGTAAAACTTCTGAGAATAAAAGCAGCTGGAGCTTGTTAAGGTAATTACACAGGGGAAAGGATAATGTACTGGGAACTCCTCAGAAGAATCTGATTTGTGGTGAGGGCAGAGAGATAAAAGCTCATTTAGGAACGACATGAACATGCTGCGTAGGTAGCTGTTTATCAGTAAATATCTCCACTGAGATTAAGAAAAGCAGTAGCTTAATAAATTAAGTACTTCCTGGTATGGTTACTGTACTGGTAACTCCCCAAAAGAATCTGGATTGTGGTGAGGGAACAGAGAAAAAAGCTCATTTAGGACCTGCACTTACGAAGGGGGTAGGCAGCTGTATATCAGGGAGTAAACCTTCTGAGAATAAAAACAGCTGGAGCTTGTTAAGGTAATTACACAGGGGAAAGGATAATGTACTGGGAACTCCTCAGAAGAATCTGATTTGTGGTGAGGGCAGAGAGATAAAAGCTCATTTAGGAACGACATGAACATGCTGCGTAGGTAGCTGTTTATCAGTAAATATCTCCACTGAGATTAAGAAAAGCAGTAGCTTAATAAATTAAGTACTTCCTGGTATGGTTACTGTACTGGTAACTCCCCAAAAGAATCTGGATTGTGGTGAGGGAACAGAGAAAAAAGCTCATTTAGGACCTGCACTTACGAAGTGGGTAGGCAGCTGTATATCAGGGAGTAAACCTTCTGAGAATAAAAACAGCTGGAGCTTGTTAAGGTAATTACACAGGGGAAAGGATAATGTACTGGGAACTCCTCAGAAGAATCTGATTTGTGGTGAGGGCAGAGAGATAAAAGCTCATTTAGGAACGACATGAACATGCTGCGTAGGTAGCTGTTTATCAGTAAATATCTCCACTGAGATTAAGAAAAGCAGTAGCTTAATAAATTAAGTACTTCCTGGTATGGTTACTGTACTTGTCACTCCCCAAAAGAATCTGGATTGTGGTGAGGGAACAGAGAAAAAAGCTCATTTAGGACCTGCACTTACGAAGGGGGTAGGCAGCTGTATATCAGGGAGTAAAACTTCTGAGAATAAAAGCAGCTGGAGCTTGTTAAGGTAATTACACAGCGGAAAGGATAATGTTCTGGGAACTCCTCAGAAGAATCTGATTTGTGGTGAGGGCAGAGAGATAAAAGCTCATTTAGGAACGACATGAACATGCTGCGTAGGTAGCTGTTTATCAGTAAATATCTCCACTGAGATTAAGAAAAGCAGTAGCTTAATAAATTAAGTCCTTCCTGGTATGGTTACTGTACTGGTAACTCCCCAAAAAAATCTGGATTGTGGTGAGGGAACAGAGAAAAAAGCTCATTTAGGACCTGCACTTACGAAGTGGGTAGGCAGCTGTATATCAGGGAGTAAACCTTCTGAGAATAAAAACAGCTGGAGCTTGTTAAGGTAATTACACAGGGGAAAGGATAATGTACTGGGAACTCCTCAGAAGAATCTGATTTGTGGTGAGGGCAGAGAGATAAAAGCTCATTTAGGAACGACATGAACATGCTGCGTAGGTAGCTGTTTATCAGTAAATATCTCCACTGAGATTAAGAAAAGCAGTAGCTTAATAAATTAAGTACTTCCTGGTATGGTTACTGTACTTGTCACTCCCCAAAAGAATCTGGATTGTGGTGAGGGAACAGAGAAAAAAGCTCATTTAGGACCTGCACTTACGAAGGGGGTAGGCAGCTGTATATCAGGGAGTAAAACTTCTGAGAATAAAAGCAGCTGGAGCTTGTTAAGGTAATTACACAGGGGAAAGGATAATGTACTGGGAACTCCTCAGAAGAATCTGATTTGTGGTGAGGGCAGAGAGATAAAAGCTCATTTAGGAACGACATGAACATGCTGCGTAGGTAGCTGTTTATCAGTAAATATCTCCACTGAGATTAAGAAAAGCAGTAGCTTAATAAATTAAGTATTTCCTGGTATGGTTACTGTACTGGTAACTCCCCAAAAGAATCTGGATTGTGGTGAGGGAACAGAGAAAAAAGCTCATTTAGGACCTGCACTTACGAAGGGGGTAGGCAGCTGTATATCAGGGAGTAAACCTTCTGAGAATAAAAACAGCTGGAGCTTCTTAAGGTAATTACACAGGGGAAAGGATAATGTACTGGGAACTCCTCAGAAGAATCTGATTTGTGGTGAGGGCAGAGAGATGAAAGCTCATTTAGGAACGACATGAACATGCTGCATAGGTAGCTGTTTATCAGTAAATATCTCCACTGAGATTAAGAAAAGCAGTAGCTTAATAAATTAAGTACTTCCTGGTATGGTTACTGTACTGGTAACTCCCCAAAGAATCTGGATTGTGGTGAGGGAACAGAGAAAAAAGCTCATTTAGGACCTGCACTTACGAAGTGGGTAGGCAGCTGTATATCAGGGAGTAAACCTTCTGAGAATAAAAACAGCTGGAGCTTGTTAAGGTAATTACACAGGGGAAAGGATAATGTACTGGGAACTCCTCAGAAGAATCTGATTTGTGGTGAGGGCAGAGAGATAAAAGCTCATTTCGGAACGACATGAACATGCTGCGTAGGTAGCTGTTTATCAGTAAATATCTCCACTGAGATTAAGAAAAGCAGTAGCTTAATAAATTAAGTACTTCCTGGTATGGTTACTGTACTTGTCACTCCCCAAAAGAATCTGGATTGTGGTGAGGGAACAGAGAAAAAAGCTCATTTAGGACCTGCACTTACGAAGGGGGTAGGCAGCTGTATATCAGGGAGTAATACTTCTGAGAATAAAAGCAGCTGGAGCTTGTTAAGGTAATTACACAGGGGAAAGGATAATGTACTGGGAACTCCTCAGAAGAATCTGATTTGTGGTGAGGGCAGAGAGATAAAAGCTCATTTAGGAACGACATGAACATGCTGCGTAGGTAGCTGTTTATCAGTAAATATCTCCACTGAGATTAAGAAAAGCAGTAGCTTAATAAATTAAGTACTTCCTGGTATGGTTACTGTACTGGTAACTCCCCAAAAGAATCTGGATTGTGGTGAGGGAACAGAGAAAAAAGCTCATTTAGGACCTGCACTTACGAAGGGGGTAGGCAGCTGTATATCAGGGAGTAAACCTTCTGAGAATAAAAAACAGCTGGAGCTTGTTAAGGTAATTACACGGGGGAAAGGATAATGTACTGGGAACTCCTCAGAAGAATCTGATTTGTGGTGAGGGCAGAGAGATGAAAGCTCATTTAGGAACGACATGAACATGCTGCGTAGGTAGCTGTTTATCAGTAAATATCTCCACTGAGATTAAGAAAAGCAGTAGCTTAATAAATTAAGTACTTCCTGGTATGGTTACTGTACTGGTAACTCCCCAAAAGAATCTGGATTGTGGTGAGGAACAGAGAAAAAAGCTCATTTAGGACCTGAACTTACGAAGTGGGTAGGCAGCTGTATATCAGGGAGTAAACCTTCTGAGAATAAAAACAGCTGGAGCTTGTTAAGGTAATTACACAGGGGAAAGGATAATGTACTGGGAACTCCTCAGAAGAATCTGATTTGTGGTGAGGGCAGAGAGATAAAAGCTCATTTAGGAACGACATGAACATGCTGCGTAGGTAGCTGTTTATCAGTACATATCTCCTCTGAGATTAAGAAAAACAGTAGCTAAATAAATTAAGTACTTCCTGGTATGGTTACTGTACTGGTAACTCCCCAAAGAATCTGGATTGTGGGGAGGGAACAGAGAAAAAAGCTCATTTAGGACCTGCACTTACGAAGGGGGTAGGCAGCTGTATATCAGGGAGTAAAACTTCTGAGAATAAAAGCAGCTGGAGCTTGTTAAGGTAATTACACAGGGGAAAGGATAATGTACTGGGAACTCCTCAGAAGAATCTGATTTGTGGTGAGGGCAGAGAGATAAAAGCTCATTTAGGAACGACATGAACATGCTGCGTAGGTAGCTGTTTATCAGTAAATATCTCCACTGACATTAAGAAAAGCAGTAGCTTAATAAATTAAGTACTTCCTGGTATGGTTACTGTACTGGTAACTCCCCAAAAGAATCTGGATTGTGGTGAGGGTAACAGAGAAAAAAGCTCATTTAGGACCTGCACTTACGAAGGGGGTAGGCAGCTGTATATCAGGGAGTAAACCTTCTGAGAATAAAAACAGCTGGAGCTTGTTAAGGTAATTACACAGGGGAAAGGATAATGTACTGGGAACTCCTCAGAAGAATCTGATTTGTGGTGAGGGCAGAGAGATAAAAGCTCATTTAGGAACGACATGAACATGCTGCGTAGGTAGCTGTTTATCAGTACATATCTCCTCTGAGATTAAGAAAAACAGTAGCTAAATAAATTAAGTACTTCCTGGTGTGGTTACTGTACTGGTAACTCCCCAAAGAATCTGGATTGTGGGGAGGGAACAGAGAAAAAAGCTCATTTAGGACCTGCACTTACGAAGGGGGTAGGCAGCTGTATATCAGGGAGTAAAACTTCTGAGAATAAAAGCAGCTGGAGCTTGTTAAGGTAATTACACAGGGGAAAGGATAATGTACTGGGAACTCCTCAGAAGAATCTGATTTGTGGTGAGGGCAGAGAGATAAAAGCTCATTTAGGAACGACATGACATGCTGCGTAGGTAGCTGTTTATCAGTAAATATCTCCACTGAGATTAAGAAAAGCAGTAGCTTAATAAATTAAGTACTTCCTGGTATGGTTACTGTACTGGTAACTCCCCAAAAGAATCTGGATTGTGGTGAGGGAACAGAGAAAAAAGCTCATTTAGGACCTGCACTTACGAAGGGGGTAGGCAGCTGTATATCAGGGAGTAAACCTTCTGAGAATAAAAACAGCTGGAGCTTGTTAAGGAAATTACACAGGGGAAAGGATAATGTACTGGGAACTCCTCAGAAGAATCTGATTTGTGGTGAGGGCAGAGAGATAAAAGCTCATTTAGGAACGACATGAACATGCTGCGTAGGTAGCTGTTTATCAGTAAATATCTCCTCTGAGATTAAGAAAAACAGTAGCTAAATAAATTAAGTACTTCCTGGTATGGTTACTGTACTGGTAACTCCCCAAAGAATCTGGATTGTGGGGAGGGAACAGAGAAAAAAAGCTCATTTAGGACCTGCACTTACGAAGGGGGTAGGCAGCTGTATATCAGGGAGTAAACCTTCTGAGAATAAAAACAGCTGGAGCTTGTTAAGGTAATTACACTGGGGAAAGGATAATGTACTGGGAACTCCTCAGAAGAATCTGATTTGTGGTGAGGGCAGAGAGATAAAAGCTCATTTAGGAACGACATGAACATGCTGCGTAGGTAGCTGTTTATCAGTAAATATCTCCACTGAGATTAAGAAAAGCAGTAGCTTAATAAATTAAGTACTTCCTGGTATGGTTACTGTACTGGTAACTCCCCAAAGGAATCTGGATTGTGGTGAGGGAACAGAGAAAAAAGCTCATTTAGGACCTGCACTTACGAAGGGGGTAGGCAGCTGTATATCAGGGAGTAAACCTTCTGAGAATAAAAACAGCTGGAGCTTGTTAAGGTAATTACACAGGGGAAAGGATAATGTACTGGGAACTCCTCAGAAGAATCTGATTTGTGGTGAGGGCAGAGAGATAAAAGCTCATTTAGGAACGACATGAACATGCTGCGTAAGTAGCTGTTTATCAGTACATACCTCTTCTGAGATTAAGAAAAACAGTAGCTAAATAAATTAAGTACTTCCTGGTATGGATACTGTACTGGTAACTCCCCAAAAGAATCTGGATTTTGGTGAGGGAACAGAGAAAAAAGCTCATTTAGGACCTGCACTTACGAAGTGGGTAGGCAGCTGTATATCAGGGAGTAAACCTTCTGAGAATAAAAACAGCTGGAGCTTGTTAAGGTAATTACACAGGGGAAAGGATAATGTACTGGGAACTCCTCAGAAGAATCTGATTTGTGGTGAGGGCAGAGAGATAAAAGCTCATTTAGGAACGACATGAACATGCTGCGTAGGTAGCTGTTCATCAGTAAATATCTCCACTGAGATTAAGAAAAGCAGTAGCTTAATAAATTAAGTACTTCCTGGTATGGTTACTGTGCTGGTAACTCCCCAAAAGAATCTGGATTGTGGTGAGGGAACAGAGAAAAAAGCTCATTTAGGACCTGCACTTACGAAGGGGGTAGGCAGCTGTATATCAGGGAGTAAACCTTCTGAGAATAAAAACAGCTGGAGCTTGTTAAGGTAATTACACGGGGGAAAGGATAATGTACTGGGAACTCCTCAGAAGAATCTGATTTGTGGTGAGGGCAGAGAGATGAAAGCTCATTTAGGAACGACATGAACATGCTGCGTAGGTAGCTGTTTATCAGTAAATATCTCCACTGAGATTAAGAAAAGCAGTAGCTTAATAAATTAAGTACTTCCTGGTATGGTTACTGTACTGGTAACTCCCCAAAAGAATCTGGATTGTGGTGAGGGAACAGAGAAAAAAGCTCATTTAGGACCTGAACTTACGAAGTGGGTAGGCAGCTGTATATCAGGGAGTAAACCTTCTGAGAATAAAAACAGCTGGAGCTTGTTAAGGTAATTACACAGGGGAAAGGATAATGTACTGGGAACTCCTCAGAAGAATCTGATTTGTGGTGAGGGCAGAGAGATAAAAGCTCATTTAGGAACGACATGAACATGCTGCGTAGGTAGCTGTTTATCAGTACATATCTCCTCTGAGATTAAGAAAAACAGTAGCTAAATAAATTAAGTACTTCCTGGTATGGTTACTGTACTGGTAACTCCCAAAGAATCTGGATTGTGGGGAGGGAACAGAGAAAAAAGCTCATTTAGGACCTGCACTTACGAAGGGGGTAGGCAGCTGTATATCAGGGAGTAAAACTTCTGAGAATAAAAGCAGCTGGAGCTTGTTAAGGTAATTACACAGGGGAAAGGATAATGTACTGGGAACTCCTCAGAAGAATCTGATTTGTGGTGAGGGCAGAGAGATAAAAGCTCATTTAGGAACGACATGAACATGCTGCGTAGGTAGCTGTTTATCAGTAAATATCTCCACTGACATTAAGAAAAGCAGTAGCTTAATAAATTAAGTACTTCCTGGTATGGTTACTGTACTGGTAACTCCCCAAAAGAATCTGGATTGTGGTGAGGTAACAGAGAAAAAAGCTCATTTAGGACCTGCACTTACGAAGGGGGTAGGCAGCTGTATATCAGGGAGTAAACCTTCTGAGAATAAAAACAGCTGGAGCTTGTTAAGGTAATTACACAGGGGAAAGGATAATGTACTGGGAACTCCTCAGAAGAATCTGATTTGTGGTGATGGCAGAGAGATAAAAGCTCATTTAGGAACGACATGAACATGCTGCGTAGGTAGCTGTTTATCAGTACATATCTCCTCTGAGATTAAGAAAAACAGTAGCTAAATAAATTAAGTACTTCCTGGTGTGGTTTACTGTACTGGTAACTCCCCAAAGAATCTGGATTGTGGGGAGGGAACAGAGAAAAAAGCTCATTTAGGACCTGCACTTACGAAGGGGGTAGGCAGCTGTATATCAGGGAGTAAAACTTCTGAGAATAAAAGCAGCTGGAGCTTGTTAAGGTAATTACACAGGGGAAAGGATAATGTACTGGGAACTCCTCAGAAGAATCTGATTTGTGGTGAGGGCAGAGAGATAAAAGCTCATTTAGGAACGACATGAACATGCTGCGTAGGTAGCTGTTTATCAGTAAATATCTCCACTGAGATTAAGAAAAGCAGTAGCTTAATAAATTAAGTACTTCCTGGTATGGTTACTGTACTGGTAACTCCCCAAAAGAATCTGGATTGTGGTGAGGGAACAGAGAAAAAAGCTCATTTAGGACCTGCACTTACGAAGGGGGTAGGCAGCTGTATATCAGGGAGTAAACCTTCTGAGAATAAAAACAGCTGGAGCTTGTTAAGGAAATTACACAGGGGAAAGGATAATGTACTGGGAACTCCTCAGAAGAATCTGATTTGTGGTGAGGGCAGAGAGATAAAAGCTCATTTAGGAAC
>NW_025957198.1:0-36712 GCF_023159225.1 Perognathus longimembris pacificus | reverse complement strand
GAAGATTCTCTCTTCATGCCCTCCTTGTCCCTGACTTGCTGCTCCTTCCACTCCTAGCATTAGCCTTCCTGCCTCCAGACTCCTATCAACTCACGCGTGCCACCGGGCCTCTGCCCCTTTGCCTCTGCCTCTGCTTCCCATTTTCCCCCTCCTCCTTCTGAGCTTCCCAGGCTGCACAGCTCCCGACGCATCTCTTTCCCTTCCTCTGTGGAATTCAGAACCCCTCCCTCTTCCTGGCCCTTCTTATCTTCTCCAATTCGCCCTCTGCTCTCATCCTCTGTACTCCTGGCCCTCTCCCGGTCCCTCTCGTGCACAACAGTCCGCATTCATCTAAGCTGTTGTCTCCCTGTTCGGTCCCCAAATCCCTCTGCTTCTTTTCTCGGTGCAGGAGGTGTGCATATGAGGTAGGAGGGTAGCGGCCTTCCTTTTCTACCTTGTGGCTCCTTCTCCTGCGACTGACATCCTATTAGTCTGGAAAAAGCATCTGCTCACTTGACCGAGACCACTTGAAGTCCTTCCCTGGCTTGCTAGGGAGTAGCTGGTGTGATACTGAGGTTGCAGGACTGCGCATGCGGGGCCCGCCGAGGAGCAGCATAGCCTCCGGGAGGTGGCTGGATGTTTTGGGTTTCCATGCCTTGCCCAGTGTGCTGAGGTGCATTTGCATTGCATTCCAACAGGATCAGCTTTAGCGGGAGGGGGAGTGACGCCTCCTAGCCGTAGTCAGTTGGTGCTCACAGGCCATCAGGCCCTGCTTATGCCTCCTTGACTGCACATGCGCCCCAAGGGTGCGGGGAAGCCTCTGGGCGGTGCCCGGAGGGTTTGGCGCTCTGTGACGTGGTCAGGTTCTAGGCGCCACCTGCTGACGTGTGCCAGTGTTCCAAGTGGAGTTGCCATAGCGAAAGGGACGCGAAGGCCCTTAGGGGTTGGCTCTGACTGCTCTCCAGTTCTCACAGGCCAACAGGGAAGTACAGGAGCTCGGAGCCTCAAATCGCGCACCTGGAAACCCCGCTGGGACGGGCTGGGTCCACTTCTCATCCCACATCCTGGCTCACCCGTGTTGGACAGCTCCCCCACCTCCTCTGCCCTTGCCAGACCTGGAAGTGGGCCGGTGTCTGAATTCCGCCACCTCTCTCCCCATCAACGTCATCTGTTTGATGACAGCAGAATGGAGATTCAAGGTCAGCAGCTGAGGGGTTATTGGGTTCTCCTAACTGCACAGGTGTCTCCCCTGCTGTCCTCACCTGTTTCCCATTCCCTGTACCATGCAGCTTGAGCGACCTGAATTGCAAACCACTCTTGGCGGAATGCAATGAGGGGAGACATGTGAATGCAGCAGGACCACGGGATGATGCCCAGAAGTGCCCCAACCAAAGAAGGCATTCTTTACCCCTCTGGTCTACACCCTGAAGCAAGGCACTGTAGGCAGAGAGGGGCAGAGGCCTGTGCCCCAGAATGCCCTGGCTCTATTTCCGTCTCATTGGTACATGGAGGGGGTGGGGGAGGAGGGGCGCCCGTCCGTGGCCAGCATCCTGGCCTTCCTTGCCACCAACTTCCATCAGCGGCTGAATTCCTGAGTCTTGTCCCCTGCACTCATACTTGCTTCAGCACAAACTCCCTGAGATTCTCTCTTCATGCCCTCCTTGTCCCTGACTTGCTGCTCCTTCCACTCCTAGCATTAGCCTTCCTGCCTCAGACTCTATCAACTCACGCGTGCCACCGGGCCTCTGCCCCTTTGCCTCTGCCTCTGCTTCCCATTTTCCCCCTCCTCCTTCTGACTTCCCAGGCTGCACAGCTCCCGACGCATCTGGTCCCTTCCTCTGAGGAATTCAGAACCCCCTCCCTCTTCCTGGCCCTTCTTATCTTCTCCAATTCGCCCTCTGCTCTCATCCTCTGTACTCCTGGCCTCTCCCGGTCCTCTCGTGCACAAACAGTCCGCATTCATCTAAGCTGTTGTCTCCCTGTTCGGTCCCCAAATCCCTCTGCTTCTTTTCTCGGTGCAGGAGGTGTGCATATGAGGTAGGAGGGTAGCGGCCTTCCTTTTCTACCTTGTGGCTCCTTCTCCGGCGACTGACATCCTATTAGTCTGGAAAAAGCATCTGCTCACTTGACCGAGACCACTTGAAGTCCTTCCCTGCTTGCTAGGGGAGGAGCCTGGTGTGATACTGAGGTTGCAGGACTGCGCATGCGCGGCCCGCCGAGGAGCAGCATAGCCTCCGGGAGGTGGCTGGATGTTTTGGGTTTCCATGCCTTGCCCAGTGTGCTGAGGTGCATTTGCATTTGCATTCCAACAGTATCAGCTTTAGCGGGAGGGGGAGTGACGCCTCCTAGCCGTAGTCAGTTGGTGCTCACAGGCCATCAGGCCCTGCTTATGCCTCCTTGACTGCACATGCGCCCCAGGGGTGCGGGGAAGCCTCTGGGCGGTGCCCGGAGGGTTTGGCGCTCTGTGACGTGGTCAGGTTCTAGGCGCCACCTGCTGACGTGTGCAGTGTTCCAAGTGGAGTTGCCATAGCGAAAGGGACGCGAAGGCCCTTAGGGGTTGGCTCTGACTGCTCACCAGTTCTCACAGGCCAACAGGGAAGTACAGGAGCTCCGGAGCCTCAAATCGCGCACCTGGAAACCCCGCTGGGACGGCTGGGTCCACTTCTCATCCCACATCCTGGCTCAACCCGTGTTGGACAGCTCCCCCACCTCCTCTGCCCTTGCAGACCTGGAAGGGCCGGTGTCTGAATCCGCCACCTCTCTCCCATCAACGTCATCTGTTTTGATGACAGCAGAATGGAGCTTCAAGGTCAGCAGCTGAGGGTTATTGGGTTCTCCTAACTGCACAGGTGTCTTCCCCTGCTGTCCTCACCTGTTTCCCATTCCCTGTACCATGCAGCTTGAGCGACCTGAATTGCAAACCACTCTTGGCGGAATGCAATGAGGGGAGACATGTGAAATGCAGCAGGACCACGGGATGATGCCCAGGAAGTGCCCCAACCAAAGAAGGCATTCTTTACCCCTCTGGTCTACACCCTGAAGCAAGGCACTGTAGGCAGAGAGGGGCAGAGGCCTGTGCCCCAGAATGCCCTGGCTCTATTTCCGTCTCGTTGGTACATGGAGGGGGTGGGGGAGGAGGGGCGCCCGTCCCGTGGCCAGCATCCTGGCCTTCCTTGCCACCAACTTCCATCAGCGGCTGAATTCCTGAGTCTTGTCCCCTGCACTCATACTTGCTTCAGCACAAACTCCCTGAGATTCTCTCTCATGCCCTCCTTGTCCCTGACTTGCTGCTCCTTCCACTCCTAGCATTAGCCTTCCTGCCTCCAGACTCCTATCAACTCACGCGTGCCACCGGGCCTCTGCCCCTTTGCCTCTGCCTCTGCTTCCCATTTTCCCCCTCCTCCTTCTGAGCTTCCCAGGCTGCACAGCTCCCGACGCATCTGGTCCCTGTCCTCTGAGGAATTCAGAACCCCCTCCCTCTTCCTGGCCCTTCTTATCTTCTCCAATTCGCCCTCTGCTCTCATCCTCTGTACTCCTGGCCTCTCCCGGTCCTCTCGGCACAACAGTCCGCATTCATCTAAGCTGTTGTCTCCCTGTTCGGTCCCAAATCCCTCTGCTTCTTTTCTCGGTGCAGGAGGTGTGCATATGAGGTTGGAGGGTAGCGGCCTTTCCTTTTCTACCTTGTGGCTCCTTCTCCTGCGACTGACATCCTATTAGTCTGGAAAAAGCATCTGCTCACTTGACCGAGACCACTTGAAGTCCTTCCCTGGCTTGCTAGGGAGGAGCCTGGTGTGATACTGAGGTTGCAGGACTGCGGCATGCGCGGCCCGCCGAGGAGCAGCATAGCCTCCGGGAGGTGGCTGGATGTTTTGGGTTTCCATGCCTTGCCCAGTGTGCTGAGGTGCATTTGCATTTGCATTCCAACAGGATCAGCTTTAGCGGGAGGGGGAGTGACGCCTCCTAGCCGTAGTCAGTTGGTGCTCACAGGCCATCAGGCCCTGCTTATGCCTCCTTGACTGCACATGCGCCCAGGGGTGCGGGGAAGCCTCTGGGCGGTGCCCGGAGGGTTTGGCGCTCTGTGTCGTGGTCAGGTTCTAGGCGCCACCTGCTGACGTGTGCCAGTGTTCCAAGTGAGTTGCCATAGCGAAAGGGGACGCGAAGGCCCTTAGGGGTTGGCTCTGACTGCTCACCAGTTCTCACAGGCCACAGGGAAGTACAGGAGCTCCGGAGCCTCAAATCGCGCACCTGGAAACCCCGCTGGGACGGGCTGGGTCCACTTCTCATCCCACATCCTGGCTCAACCCGTGTTGGACAGCTCCCCCACCTCCTCTGCCCTTGCCAGACCTGGAAGTGCCGGTGTCTGAATCCGCCACCTCTCTCCCCATCAACGTCATCTGTTTGATGACAGCAGAATGGAGCTTCAAGGTCAGCAGCTGAGGGGTTATTGGGTTCTCCTAACTGCACAGGTGTCTTCCCCTGCTGTCCTCACCTGTTTCCCATTCCCTGTACCATGCAGCTTGAGCGACCTGAATTGCAAACCACTCTTGGCGGAATGCAATGAGGGGAGACATGTGAATGCAGCAGGACCACGGGATGATGCCCAGGAAGTGCCCCAACCAAAGAAGGCATTCTTTACCCCTCTGGTCTACACCCTGAAGCAAGGCACTGTAGGCAGAGAGGGGCAGAGGCCTGTGCCCAGAATGCCCTGGCTCTATTTCCGTCTCGTTGGTACATGGAGGGGGTGGGGGAGGAGGGGCGCCCGTCCCGTGGCCAGCATCCTGGCCTTCCTTGCCACCAACTTCCATCAGCGGCTGAATCCTGAGTCTTGTCCCCTGCACTCATACTTGCTTCAGCACAAACTCCCTGAGATTCTCTCTTCATGCCCTCCTTGTCCCTGACTTGCTGCTCCTTCCACTCCTAGCATTAGCCTTCCTGCTCCAGACTCCTAACAACTCACGCGTGCCACCGGGCCTCTGCCCTTTGCCTCTGCCTCAGCTTCCCATTTTCCCCCTCCTCCTTCTGAGCTTCCCAGGCTGCACAGCTCCCGACGCATCTGGTCCCTTCCTCTGAGGAATTCAGAACCCCCTCCCTCTTCCTGGCCCTTCTTATCTTCTCCAATTCGCCCTCTGCTCTCATCCTCTGTACTCCTGGCCTCTCCCGGTCCTCTCGTGCACAACAGTCCGCATCATCTAAGCTGTTGTCTCCCTGTTCGGTCCCCAAATCCCTCTGCTTCTTTTCTCGGTGCAGGAGGTGTGCATTTGAGGTAGGAGGGTAGCGG
Source organism: Perognathus longimembris pacificus (assembly GCF_023159225.1). NCBI lineage: Eukaryota > Metazoa > Chordata > Mammalia > Rodentia > Heteromyidae > Perognathus > Perognathus longimembris. The sequence goes on along the minus strand of NW_025957198.1, from coordinate 31,455 downwards.
CCTTCCTTTTCTACCTTGTGGCTCCTTCTCCTGCGACGACATCCTATTAGTCTGGAAAAAGCATCTGCTCACTTGACCGAGACCACTTGAAGTCCTCCCTGGCTTGCTAGGGAGGAGCCTGGTGTGATACTGAGGTTTGCAGGACTGCGCATGCGCGGCCCGCCGAGGAGCAGCATAGCCTCCGGGAGGTGGCTGGATGTTTTGGGTTTCCATGCCTTGCCCAGTGTGCTGAGGTGCATTTGCATTTGCATTCCAACAGGATCAGCTTTAGCGGGAGGGGGAGTGACGCCTCCTAGCCGTAGTCAGTTGGTGCTCACAGGCCATCAGGCCCTGCTTATGCCTCCTTGACTGCACATGCGCCCCAGGGGTGCGGGGAAGCCTCTGGGCGGTGCCCGGAGGGTTTGGCGCTCTGTGACGTGGTCAGGTTCTAGGCGCCACCTGCTGACGTGTGCCAGTGTTCCAAGTGGAGTTGCCATAGCGAAAGGGACGCGAAGGCCCTTAGGGGTTGGCTCTGACTGCTCACCAGTTCTCACAGGCCAACAGGGAAGTACAGGAGCTCCGGAGCCTCAAATCGCGCACCTGGAAACCCCGCTGGGACGGGCTGGGTCCACTTCTCATCCCACATCCTGGCTCAACCCGTGTTGGACAGCTCCCCACCTCCTCTGCCCTTGCAGACCTGGAAGTGGCCGGTGTCTGAATCCGCCACCTCTCTCCCCATCAACGTCATCTGTTTGATGACAGCAGAATGGAGCTTCAAGGTCAGCAGCTGAGGGTTATTGGGTTCTCCTAACTGCACAGGTGTCTTCCCCTGCTGTCCTCACCTGTTTCCCATTCCCTGTACCATGCAGCTTGAGCGACCTGAATTGCAAACCACTCTTGGCGGAATGCAATGAGGGGAGACATGTGAATGCAGCAGGACCACGGGATGATGCCCAGGAAGTGCCCCAACCAAAGAAGGCATTCTTTACCCTCTGGTCTACACCCTGAAGCAAGGCACTGTAGGCAGAGAGGGGCAGAGGCCTGTGCCCCAGAATGCCCTGGCTCTATTTCCGTCTCGTTGGTACATGGAGGGGGTGGGGGAGGAGGGGCGCCCGTCCCGTGGCCAGCATCCTGGCCTTCCTTGCACCAACTTCCATCAGCGGCTGAATTCCTGAGTCTTGTCCCCTGCACTCATACTTGCTTCAGCACAAACTCCCTGAGATTCTCTCTTCATGCCCTCCTTGTCCCTGACTTGCTGCTCCTTCCACTCCTAGCATTAGCCTTCCTGCCTCCAGACTCCTATCAACTCACGCGTGCCACCGGGCCTCTGCCCCTTTGCCTCTGCCTCTGCTTCCCATTTTCCCCCTCCTCCTTCTGAGCTTCCCAGGCTGCACAGCTCCCGACGCATCTAGTCCCTTCCTCTGAGGAATTCAGAACCCCCTCCCTCTTCCTGGCCCTTCTTATCTTCTCCAATTCGCCCTCTGCTCTCATCCTCTGTACTCCTGGCCTCTCCCGGTCCTCTCGTGCACAACAGTCCGCATTCATCTAAGCTGTTGTCTCCCTGTTCGGTCCCCAAATCCCTCTGCTTCTTTTCTCGGTGCAGGAGGTGTGCATATGAGGTAGGAGGGTAGCGGCCTTCCTTTTCTACCTTGTGGCTCCTTCTCCTGCGACTGACATCCTATTAGTCTGGAAAAAGCATCTGCTCACTTGACCGAGACCACTTGAAGTCCTTCCCTGGCTTGCTAGGGAGGAGCCTGGTGTGATACTGAGGTTGCAGGACTGCGCATGCGCGGCCCGCCGAGGAGCAGCATAGCCTCCGGGAGGTGGCTGGATGTTTTGGGTTTCCATGCCTTGCCAGTGTGCTGAGGTGCATTTGCATTTGCATTCCAACAGGATCAGCTTTAGCGGGAGGGGGAGTGACGCCTCCTAGCCGTAGTCAGTTGGTGCTCACAGGCCATCAGGCCTGCTTATGCCTCCTTGACTGCACATGCGCCCCAGGGGTGCGGGGAAGCCTCTGGGCGGTGCCCGGAGGGTTTGGCGCTCTGTGACGTGGTCAGGTTCTAGGCGCCACCTGCTGACGTGTGCCAGTGTTCCAAGTGGAGTTGCCATAGCGAAAGGGACGCGAAGGCCCTTAGGGGTTGGCTCTGACTGCTCACCAGTTCTCACAGGCCAACAGGGAAGTACAGGAGCTCCGGAGCCTCAAATCGCGCACCTGGAAACCCCGCTGGGACGGGCTGGGTCCACTTCTCATCCCACATCCTGGCTCAACCCGTGTTGGACAGCTCCCCCACCTCCTCTGCCCTTGCCAGACCTGGAAGTGGCCGGTGTCTGAATCCGCCACCTCTCTCCCCATCAACGTCATCTGTTTGATGACAGCAGAATGGAGCTTCAAGGTCAGCAGCTGAGGGGTTATTGGGTCTCCTAACTGCACAGGTGTCTTCCCCTGCTGTCCTCACCTGTTTCCCATTCCCTGTACCATGCAGCTTGAGCGACCTGAATTGCAAACCACTCTTGGCGGAATGCAATGAGGGGAGACATGTGAATGCAGCAGGACCACGGGATGATGCCCAGGAAGTGCCCCTACCAAAGAAGGCATTCTTTACCCCTCTGGTCTACACCCTGAAGCAAGGCACTGTAGGCAGAGAGGGGCAGAGGCCTGTGCCCCAGAATGCCCTGGCTCTATTTCCGTCTCGTTGGTACATGGAGGGGGTGGGGGAGGAGGGGCGCCCGTCCCGTGGCCAGCATCCTGGCCTTCCTTGCCACCAACTTCCATCAGCGGCTGAATTCCTGAGTCTTGTCCCCTGCACTCATACTTGCTTCAGCACAAACTCCCTGAGATTCTCTCTTCATGCCCTCCTTGTCCCTGACTTGCTGCTCCTTCCACTCCTAGCATTAGCCTTCCTGCCTCCAGACTCCTATCAACTCACGCGTGCCACCGGGCCTCTGCCCCTTTGCCTCTGCCTCTGCTTCCCATTTTCCCCCTCCTCCTTCTGAGCTTCCCAGGCTGCACAGCTCCCGACGCATCTGGTCCCTTCCTCTGAGGAATTCAGAACCCCCTCCCTCTTCCTGGCCCTTCTTATCTTCTCCAATTCGCCCTCTGCTCTCATCCTCTGTACTCCTGGCCTCTCCCGTCCTCTCGTGCACAACAGTCCGCATTCATCTAAGCTGTTGTCTCCCTGTTCGGTCCCCAAATCCCTCTGCTTCTTTTCTCGGTGCAGGAGGTGTGCATATGAGGTAGGAGGGTAGCGGCCTTCCTTTTCTACCTTGTGGCTCCTTCTCCTGCGACTGACATCCTATAGTCTGGAAAAAGCATCTGCTCACTTGACCGAGACCACTTGAAGTCCTTCCCTGGCTTGCTAGGGAGGAGCCTGGTGTGATACTGAGGTTGCAGGACTGCGCATGCGCGGCCCGCCGAGGAGCAGCATAGCCTCCGGGAGGTGGCTGGATGTTTTGGGTTTCCATGCCTTGCCCAGTGTGCTGAGGTGCATTTGCATTTGCATTCCAACAGGATCAGCTTTAGCGGGAGGGGGAGTGACGCCTCCTAGCCGTAGTCAGTTGGTGCTCACAGGCCATCAGGCCCTGCTTATGCCTCCTTGACTGCACATGCGCCCCAGGGGTGCGGGGAAGCCTCTGGGCGGTGCCCGGAGGGTTTGGCGCTCTGTGACGTGGTCAGGTTCTAGGCGCCACCTGCTGACGTGTGCCAGTGTTCCAAGTGAGTTGCCATAGCGAAAGGGACGCGAAGGCCCTTAGGGGTTGGCTCTGACTGCTCACCAGTTCTCACAGGCCAACAGGGAAGTACAGGAGCTCCGGAGCCTCAAATCGCGCACCTGGAAACCCCGCTGGGACGGGCAGGGTCCACTTCTCATCCCACATCCTGGCTCAACCCGTGTTGGACAGCTCCCCCACTCCTCTGCCCTTGCCAGACCTGGAAGTGGCCGGTGTCTGAATCCGCCACCTCTCTCCCCATCAACGTCATCTGTTTGATGACAGCAGAATGGAGATTCAAGGTCAGCAGCTGAGGGGTTATTGGGTTCTCCTAACTGCACAGGTGTCTTCCCCTGCTGTCCTCACCTGTTTCCCATTCCCTGTACCATGCAGCTTGAGCGACCTGAATTGCAAACCACTCTTGGCGGAATGCAATGAGGGGAGACATGTGAATGCAGCAGGACCACGGGATGATGCCCAGGAAGTGCCCCAACCAAAGAAGGCATTCTTTACCCCTCTGGTCTACACCCTGAAGCAAGGCACTGTAGGCAGAGAGGGGCAGAGGCCTGTGCCCCAGAATGCCCTGGCTCTATTTCCGTCTCGTTGGTACATGGAGGGGGTGGGGGAGGAGGGGCGCCCGTCCCGTGGCCAGCATCCTGGCCTTCCTTGCCACCAACTTCCATCAGCGGCTGAATTCCTGAGTCTTGTCCCCTGCACTCATACTTGCTTCAGCACAAACTCCCTGAGATTCTCTCTTCATGCCCTCCTTGTCCCTGACTTGCTGCTCTTCCACTCCTAGCATTAGCCTTCCTGCCTCCAGACTCCTATCAACTCACGCGTGCCACCGGGCCTCTGCCCCTTTGCCTCTGCCTCTGCTTCCCATTTTCCCCCTCCTCCTTCTGAGCTTCCCAGGCTGCACAGCTCCCGACGCATCTGGTCCCTTCCTCTGAGGAATTCAGAACCCCCTCCCTCTTCCTGGCCCTTCTTATCTTCTCCAATTCGCCCTCTGCTCTCATCCTCTGTACTCCTGGCCTCTCCCGGTCCTCTCGTGCACAACAGTCCGCATTCATCTAAGCTGTTGTCTCCCTGTTCGGTCCCCAAATCCCTCTGCTTCTTTTCTCGGTGCAGGAGGTGTGCATATGAGGTAGGAGGGTAGCGGCCTTCCTTTTCTACCTTGTGGCTCCTTCTCCTGCGACTGACATCCTATTAGTCTGGAAAAAGCATCTGCTCACTTGACCGAGACCACTTGAAGTCCTTCCCTGGCTTGCTAGGGAGGAGCCTGGTGTGATACTGAGGTTGCAGGACTGCGCATGCGCGGCCCGCCGAGGAGCAGCATAGCCTCCGGGAGGTGGCTGGATGTTTTGGGTTTCCATGCCTTGCCCAGTGTGCTGAGGTGCATTTGCATTTGCATTCCAACAGGATCAGCTTTAGCGGGAGGGGGAGTGACGCCTCCTAGCCGGTAGTCAGTTGGTGCTCACAGGCCATCAGGCCCTGCTTATGCCTCCTTGACTGCACATGCGCCCCAGGGGTGCGGGGAAGCCTCTGGGCGGTGCCGGAGGGTTTGGCGCTCTGTGACGTGGTCAGGTTCTAGGCGCCACCTGCTGACGTGTGCCAGTGTTCCAAGTGGAGTTGCCATAGCGAAAGGGACGCGAAGGCCCTTAGGGGTTGGCTCTGACTGCTCACCAGTTCTCACAGGCCAACAGGGAAGTACAGGAGCTCCGGAGCCTCAAATCGCGCACCTGGAAACCCCGCTGGGACGGGCTGGGTCCACTTCTCATCCCACATCCTGGCTCAACCCGTGTTGGACAGCTCCCCCACCTCCTCTGCCCTTGCCAGACCTGGAAGTGGCCGGTGTCTGAATCCGCCACCTCTCTCCCCATCAACGTCATCTGTTTGATGACAGCAGAATGGAGCTTCAAGGTCAGCAGCTGAGGGGTTATTGGGTTCTCCTAACTGCACAGGTGTCTTCCCCTGCTGTCCTCACCTGTTTCCCATTCCCTGTACCATGCAGCTTGAGCGACCTGAATTGCAAACCACTCTTGGCGGAATGCAATGAGGGGAGACATGTGAATGCAGCAGGACCACGGGATGATGCCCAGGAAGTGCCCCAACCAAAGAAGGCATTCTTTACCCCTCTGGTCTACACCCTGAAGCAAGGCACTGTAGGCAGAGAGGGGCAGAGGCCTGTGCCCCAGAATGCCCTGGCTCTATTTCCGTCTCGTTGGTACATGGAGGGGGTGGGGGAGGAGGGGCGCCCGTCCCGTGGCCAGCATCCTGGCCTTCCTTGCCACCAACTTCCATCAGCGGCTGAATTCCTGAGTCTTGTCCCCTGCACTCATACTTGCTTCAGCACAAACTCCCTGAGATTCTCTCTTCATGCCCTCCTTGTCCCTGACTTGCTGCTCCTTCCACTCCTAGCATTAGCCTTCCTGCCTCCAGACTCCTATCAACTCACGCGTGCCACCGGGCCTCTGCCCTTTGCCTCTGCCTCTGCTTCCCATTTTCCCCCTCCTCCTTCTGAGCTTCCCAGGCTGCACAGCTCCCGACGCATCTGGTCCCTTCCTCTGAGGAATTCAGAACCCCCTCCCTCTTCCTGGCCCTTCTTATCTTCTCCAATTCGCCCTCTGCTCTCATCCTCTGTACTCCTGGCCTCTCCGGTCCTCTCGTGCACAACAGTCCGCATTCATCTAAGCTGTTGTCTCCCTGTTCGGTCCCCAAATCCCTCTGCTTCTTTTCTCGGTGCAGGAGGTGTGCATATGAGGTAGGAGGGTAGCGGCCTTCCTTTTCTACCTTGTGGCTCCTTCTCCTGCGACTGACATCCTATTAGTCTGGAAAAAGCATCTGCTCACTTGACCGAGACCACTGAAGTCCTTCCCTGGCTTGCTAGGGAGGAGCCTGGTGTGATACTGAGGTTGCAGGACTGCGCATGCGCGGCCCGCCGAGGAGCAGCATAGCCTCCGGGAGGTGGCTGGATGTTTTGGGTTTCCATGCCTTGCCCAGTGTGCTGAGGTGCATTTGCATTTGCATTCCAACAGGATCAGCTTTAGCGGGAGGGGGGAGTGACGCCTCCTAGCCGTAGTCAGTTGGTGCTCACAGGCCATCAGGCCCTGCTTATGCCTCCTTGACTGCACATGCGCCCCAGGGGTGCGGGGAAGCCTCTGGGCGGTGCCCGGAGGGTTTGGCGCTCTGTGACGTGGTCAGGTTCTAGGCGCACCTGCTGACGTGTGCCAGTGTTCCAAGTGGAGTTGCCATAGCGAAGGGACGCGAAGGCCCTTAGGGGTTGGCTCTGACTGCTCACCAGTTCTCACAGGCCAACAGGGAAGTACAGGAGCTCCGGAGCCTCAAATCGCGCACCTGGAAACCCCGCTGGGACGGGCTGGGTCCACTTCTCATCCCACATCCTGGCTCAACCCGTGTTGGACAGCTCCCCCACCTCCTCTGCCCTTGCCAGACCTGAAGTGGCCGGTGTCTGAATCCGCCACCTCTCTCCCCATCAACGTCATCTGTTTGATGACAGCAGATGGAGCTTCAAGGTCAGCAGCTGAGGGGTTATTGGGTTCTCCTAACTGCACAGGTGTCTTCCCCTGCTGTCCTCACCTGTTTCCCATTCCCTGTACCATGCAGCTTGAGCGACCTGAATTGCAAACCACTCTTGGCGGAATGCAATGAGGGGAGACATGTGAATGCAGCAGGACCACGGGATGATGCCCAGGAAGTGCCCCAACCAAAGAAGGCATTCTTTACCCCTCTGGTCTACACCCTGAAGCAAGGCACTGTAGGCAGAGAGGGGCAGAGGCCTGTGCCCCAGAATGCCCTGGCTCTATTTCCGTCTCGTTGGTACATGGAGGGGGTGGGGGAGGAGGGGCGCCCGTCCCGTGGCCAGCATCCTGGCCTTCCTTGCCACCAACTTCCATCAGCGGCTGAATTCCTGAGTCTTGTCCCCTGCACTCATACTTGCTTCAGCACAAACTCCCTGAGATTCTCTCTTCATGCCCTCCTTGTCCCTGACTTGCTGCTCCTTCCACTCCTAGCATTAGCCTTCCTGCCTCAGACTCCTATCAACTCACGCGTGCCACCGGGCCTCTGCCCCTTTGCCTCTGCCTCTGCTTCCCATTTTCCCCCTCCTCCTTCTGAGCTTCCAGGCTGCACAGCTCCCGACGCATCTAGGTCCTTCCTCTGAGGAATTCAGAACCCCCTCCCTCTTCCTGGCCCTTCTTATCTTCTCCAATTCGCCCTCTGCTCTCATCCTCTGTACTCCTGGCCTCTCCCGGTCCTCTCGTGCACAACAGTCCGCATTCATCTAAGCTGTTGTCTCCCTGTTCGGTCCCCAAATCCCTCTGCTTCTTTTCTCGGTGCAGGAGGTGTGCATATGAGGTAGGAGGGTAGCGGCCTTCCTTTTCTACCTTGTGGCTCCTTCTCCTGCGACTGACATCCTATTAGTCTGGAAAAAGCATCTGCTCACTTGACCGAGACCACTTGAAGTCCTTCCCTGGCTTGCTAGGGAGGAGCCTGGTGTGATACTGAGGTTGCAGGACTGCGCATGCGCGGCCCGCCGAGGAGCAGCATAGCCTCCGGGAGGTGGCTGGATGTTTTGGGTTTCCATGCCTTGCCCAGTGTGCTGAGGTGCATTTGCATTTGCATTCCAACAGGATCAGCTTTAGCGGGAGGGGGAGTGACGCCTCCTAGCCGTAGTCAGTTGGTGCTCACAGGCCATCAGGCCCTGCTTATGCCTCCTTGACTGCACATGCGCCCCAGGGTGCGGGGAAGCCTCTGGGCGGTGCCCGGAGGGTTTGGCGCTCTGTGACGTGGTCAGGTTCTAGGCGCCACCTGCTGACGTGTGCCAGTGTTCCAAGTGGAGTTGCCATAGCGAAAGGGACGCGAAGGCCCTTAGGGGTTGGGCTCTGACTGCTCACCAGTTCTCACAGGCCAACAGGGAAGTACAGGAGCTCCGGAGCCTCAAATCGCGCACCTGGAAACCCCGCTGGGACGGGCTGGGTCCACTTCTCATCCCACATCCTGGCTCAACCCGTGTTGGACAGCTCCCCCACCTCCTCTGCCCTTGCCAGACCTGGAAGTGGCCGGTGTCTGAATCCGCCACCTCTCTCCCCATCAACGTCATCTGTTTGATGACAGCAGAATGGAGCTTCAAGGTCAGCAGCTGAGGGGTTATTGGGTTCTCCTAACTGCACAGGTGTCTTCCCCTGCTGCTCCTCACCTGTTTCCATTCCCTGTACCATGCAGCTTGAGCGACCTGAATTGCAAACCACTCTTGGCGGAATGCAATGAGGGGAGACATGTGAATGCAGCAGGACCACGGGATGATGCCCAGGAAGTGCCCCAACCAAAGAAGGCATTCTTTACCCCTCTGGTCTACACCTGAAGCAAGGCACTGTAGGCAGAGAGGGGCAGAGGCCTGTGCCCCAGAATGCCCTGGCTCTATTTCCGTCTCGTTGGTACATGGAGGGGGTGGGGGAGGAGGGGCGCCCGTCCCGTGGCCAGCATCCTGGCCTTCCTTGCCACCAACTTCCATCAGCGGCTGAATTCCTGAGTCTTGTCCCCTGCACTCATACTTGCTTCAGCACAAACTCCTGAGATTCTCTCTTCATGCCCTCCTTGTCCCTGACTTGCTGGCTCCTTCCACTCCTAGCATTAGCCTTCCTGCCTCCAGACTCCTATCAACTCACGCGTGCCACCGGGCCTCTGCCCCTTTGCCTCTGCCTCTGCTTCCCATTTTCCCCCTCCTCCTTCTGAGCTTCCCAGGCTGCACAGCTCCCGACGCATCTGGTCCCTTCCTCTGAGGAATTCAGAACCCCCTCCCTCTTCCTGGCCCTTCTTATCTTCTCCAATTCGCCCTCTGCTCTCATCCTCTGTACTCCTGGCCTCTCCCGGTCCTCTCGTGCACAACAGTCCGCATTCATCTAAGCTGTTGTCTCCCTGTTCGGTCCCAAATCCCTCTGCTTCTTTTCTCGGTGCAGGAGGTGTGCATATGAGGTAGGAGGGTAGCGGCCTTCCTTTTCTACCTTGTGGCTCCTTCTCCTGCGACTGACATCCTATTAGTCTGGAAAAAGCATCTGCTCACTTGACCGAGACCACTTGAAGTCCTTCCCTGGCTTGCTAGGGAGGAGCCTGGTGTGATACTGAGGTTGCAGGACTGCGCATGCGCGGCCCGCCGAGGAGCAGCATAGCCTCCGGGAGGTGGCTGGATGTTTTGGGTTTCCATGCCTTGCCCAGTGTGCTGAGGTGCATTTGCATTTGCATTCCAACAGGATCAGCTTTAGCGGGAGGGGAGTGACGCCTCCTAGCCGTAGTCAGTTGGTGCTCACAGCCATCAGGCCCTGCTTATGCCTCCTTGACTGCACATGCGCCCCAGGGGGTGCGGGGAAGCCTCTGGGCGGTGCCCGGAGGGTTTGGCGCTCTGTGACGTGGTCAGGTTCTAGGCGCCACCTGCTGACGTGTGCCAGTGTCCAAGTGGAGTTGCCATAGCGAAAGGGACGCGAAGGCCCTTAGGGGTTGGCTCTGACTGCTCACCAGTTCTCACAGGCCAACAGGGAAGTACAGAGCTCCGGAGCCTCAAATCGCGCACCTGGAAACCCCGCTGGGACGGGCTGGGTCCACTTCTCATCCCACATCCTGGCTCAACCCGTGTTGGACAGCTCCCCCACCTCCTCTGCCCTTGCCAGACCTGGAAGTGGCCGGTGTCTGAATCCGCCACCTCTCTCCCCATCAACGTCATCTGTTTGATGACAGCAGAATGGAGATTCAAGGTCAGCAGCTGAGGGGTTATTGGGTTCTCCTAACTGCACAGGTGTCTTCCCCTGCTGTCCTCACCTGTTTCCCATTCCCTGTACCATGCAGCTTGAGCGACCTGAATTGCAAACCACTCTTGGCGGAATGCAATGAGGGGAGACATGTGAATGCAGCAGGACCACGGATGATGCCCAGGAAGTGCCCCAACCAAAGAAGGCATTTTTTACCCCTCTGGTCTACACCCTGAAGCAAGGCACTGTAGGCAGAGAGGGGCAGAGGCCTGTGCCCCAGAATGCCCTGGCTCTATTTCCGTCTCGTTGGTACATGGAGGGGGTGGGGGAGGAGGGGCGCCCGTCCCGTGGCCAGCATCCTGGCCTTCCTTGCCACCAACTTCCATCAGCGGCTGAATTCCTGAGTCTTGTCCCCTGCACTCATACTTGCTTCAGCACAAACTCCCTGAGATTCTCTCTTCATGCCCTCCTTGTCCCTGACTTGCTGCTCCTTCCACTCCTAGCATTAGCCTTCCTGCCTCCAGACTCCTATCAACTCACGCGTGCCACCGGGCCTCTGCCCCTTTGCCTCTGCCTCTGCTTCCATTTTCCCCCTCCTCCTTCTGAGCTTCCAGGCTGCACAGCTCCGACGCATCTGGTCCCTTCCTCTGAGGAATTCAGAACCCCCTCCCTCTTCCTGGCCCTTCTTATCTTCTTCCAATTCGCCCTCTGCTCTCATCCTCTGTACTCCTGGCCTCTCCCGGTCCTCTCGTGCACAACAGTCCGCATTCATCTAAGCTGTTGTCTCCCTGTTCGGTCCCCAAATCCCTCTGCTTCTTTTCTCGGTGCAGGTGGTGTGCATATGAGGTAGGAGGGTAGCGGCCTTCCTTTTCTACCTTGTGGCTCCTTCTCCTGCGACTGACATCCTATTAGTCTGGAAAAAGCATCTGCTCACTTGACCGAGACCACTTGAAGTCCTTCCCTGGCTTGCTAGGGAGGAGCCTGGTGTGATACTGAGGTTGCAGGATTGCGCATGCGGGGCCCGCCGAGGAGCAGCATAGCCTCCTGGAGGTGGCTGCATGTTTTGGGTTTCCATGCCTTGCCCAGTGTGCTGAGGTGCATTTGCATTTGCATTCCAACAGGATCAGCTTTAGCGGGAGGGGAGTGACGCCTCCTAGCCGTAGTCAGTTGGTGCTCACAGGCCATCAGGCCCTGCTTATGCCTCCTTGAATGCACATGCGCCCCAAGGGTGCGGGGAAGCCTCTGGCGGTGCCCGGAGGGTTTGGCGCTCTGTGACGTGGTCAGGTTCTAGGCGCCACCTGCTGACGTGTGCCAGTGTTCCAAGTGGAGTTGCCATAGCGAAAGGGACGCGAAGGCCCTTAGGGGTTGGCTCTGACTGCTCACCAGTTCTCACAGGCCAACAGGGAAGTACAGGAGCTCCGGAGCCTCAAATCGCGCACCTGGAAACCCCGCTGGGACGGGCTGGGTCCACTTCTCATCCCACATCCTGGCTCAACCCGTGTTGGACAGCTCCCCCCACCTCCTCTGCCCTTGCCAGACCTGGAAGTGGCCGGTGTCTGAATCCGCCACCTCTCTCCCCATCAACGTCATCTGTTTGATGACAGCAGAATGGAGCTTCAAGGTCAGCAGCTGAGGGGTTATTGGGTTCTCCTAACTGCACAGGTGTCTTCCCCTGCTGTCCTCACCTGTTTCCCATTCCCTGTACCATGCAGCTTGAGCGACCTGAATTGCAAACCACTCTGGCGGAATGCAATGAGGGGAGACATGTGAATGCAGCAGGACCACGGGATGATGCCCAGGAAGTGCCCCAACCAAAGAAGGCATTCTTTTACCCCTCTGGTCTACACCCTGAAGCAAGGCACTGTAGGCAGAGAGGGGCAGAGGCCTGTGCCCCAGAATGCCCTGGCTCTATTTCCGTCTCGTTGGTACATGGAGGGGGTGGGGGAGGAGGGGCGCCCGTCCCGTGGCCAGCATCCTGGCCTTCCTTGCCACCAACTTCCATCAGCGGCTGAATTCCTGAGTCTTGTCCCCTGCACTCATACTTGCTTCAGCACAAACTCCTGAGATTCTCTCTTCATGCCCTCCTTGTCCCTGACTTGCTGCTCCTTCCACTCCTAGCATTAGCCTTCCTGCCTCCCAGACTCCTATCAACTCACGCGTGCCACCGGGCCTCTGCCCCTTTGCCTCTGCCTCTGCTTCCCATTTTCCCCCTCCTCCTTCTGAGCTTCCCAGGCTGCACAGCTCCCGACGCATCTGGTCCCTTCCTCTGAGGAATTCAGAACCCCCTCCCTCTTCCTGGCCCTTCTTATCTTCTCCAATTCGCCCTCTGCTCTCATCCTCTGTACTCCTGGCCTCTCCCGGTCCTCTCGTGCACAACAGTCCGCATTCATCTAAGCTGTTGTCTCCCTGTTCGGTCCCCAAATCCCTCTGCTTCTTTTCTCGGTGCAGGAGGTGTGCATATGAGGTAGGAGGGTAGCGGCCTTCCTTTTCTACCTTGTGGCTCCTTCTCCTGCGACTGACATCCTATTAGTCTGGAAAAAGCATCTGCTCACTTGACCGAGACCACTTGAAGTCCTTCCCTGGCTTGCTAGGGAGGAGCCTGGTGTGATACTGAGGTTGCAGGACTGCGCATGCGCGGCCCGCCGAGGAGCAGCATAGCCTCCGGGAGGTGGCTGGATGTTTTGGGTTTCCATGCCTTGCCCAGTGTGCTGAGGTGCATTTGCATTTGCATTCCAACATGATCAGCTTTAGCGGGAGGGGGAGTGACGCCTCCTAGCCGTAGTCAGTTGGTGCTCACAGGCCATCAGGCCCTGCTTATGCCTCCTTGACTGCACATGGCGCCCCAGGGGTGCGGGGAAGCCTCTGGGCGGTGCCCGGAGGGTTTGGCGCTCTGTGACGTGGTCAGGTTCTAGGCGCCACCTGCTGACGTGTGCCAGGTGTTCCAAGTGGAGTTGCCATAGCGAAAGGGACGCGAAGGCCCTTAGGGGTTGGCTCTGACTGCTCACCAGTTCTCACAGGCCAACAGGGAAGTACAGGAGCTCCGGAGCCTCAAATCGCGCACCTGGAAACCCCGCTGGGACGGGCTGGGTCCACTTCTCATCCCACATCCTGGCTCAACCCGTGTTGGACAGCTCCCCCACCTCCTCTGCCTTGCCAGACCTGGAAGTGGCCGGTGTCTGAATCCGCCACCTCTCTCCCCATCAACGTCATCTGTTTGATGACAGCAGAATGGAGCTTCAAGGGTCAGCAGCTGAGGGGTTATTGGGTTCTCCTAACTGCACAGGTGTCTTCCCCTGCTGTCCTCACCTGTTTCCCATTCCCTGTACCATGCAGCTTGAGCGACCTGAATTGCAAACCACTCTTGGCGGAATGCAATGAGGGGAGACATGTGAATGCAGCAGGACCACGGGATGATGCCCAGGAAGTGCCCCAACCAAAGAAGGCATTCTTTACCCCTCTGGTCTACACCCTGAAGCAAGGCACTGTAGGCAGAGAGGGGCAGAGGCCTGTGCCCCAGAATGCCCTGGCTCTATTTCCGTCTCGTTGGTACATGGAGGGGGTGGGGGAGGAGGGGCGCCCGTCCCGTGGCCAGCATCCTGGCCTTCCTTGCCACCAACTTCCATCAGCGGCTGAATTCCTGAGTCTTGTCCCCTGCACTCATACTTGCTTCAGCACAAACTCCTGAGATTCTCTCTTCATGCCCTCCTTGTCCCTGACTTGCTGCTCCTTCCACTCCTAGCATTAGCCTTCCTGCCTCCAGACTCTATCAACTCACGCGTGCCACCGGGCCTCTGCCCCTTTGCCTCTGCCTCTGCTTCCCATTTTCCCCTCCTCCTTCTGAGCTTCCCAGGCTGCACAGCTCCCGACGCATCTGGTCCCTTCCTCTGAGGAATTCAGAACCCCCTCCCTCTTCCTGGCCCATTCTTATCTTCTCCAATTCGCCCTCTGCTCTCATCCTCTGTACTCCTGGCCTCTCCCGGTCCTCTCGTGCACAACAGTCCGCATTCATCTAAGCTGTTGTCTCCCTGTTCGGTCCCCAAATCCCTCTGCTTCTTTTCTCGGTGCAGGAGGTGTGCATATGAGGTAGGAGGGTAGCGGCCTTCCTTTTCTACCTTGTGGCTCCTTCTCCTGCGACTGACATCCTATTAGTCTGGAAAAAGCATCTGCTCACTTGACCGAGACCACTTGAAGTCCTTCCCTGGCTTGCTAGGGAGGAGCCTGGTGTGATACTGAGGTTGCAGGACTGCGCATGCGCGGCCCGCCGAGGAGCAGCATAGCCTCCGGGAGGTGGCTGGATGTTTTGGGTTTCCATGCCTTGCCCAGTGTGCTGAGGTGCATTTGCATTTGCATTCCAACAGGATCAGCTTTAGCGGGAGGGGGAGTGACGCCTCCTAGCCGTAGTCAGTTGGTGCTCACAGGCCATCAGGCCCTGCTTATGCCTCCTTGACTGCACATCGCGCCCCAGGGGTGCGGGGAAGCCTCTGGGCGGTGCCCGGAGGGTTTGGCGCTCTGTGACGTGGTCAGGTTCTAGGCGCCACCTGCTGACGTGTGCCAGTGTTCCAAGTGGAGTTGCCATAGCGAAAGGGACGCGAAGGCCCTTAGGGTTGGCTCTGACTGCTCACCAGTTCTCACAGGCCAACAGGGAAGTACAGGAGCTCCGGAGCCTCAAATCGCGCACCTGGAAACCCCGCTGGGACGGGCTGGGTCCACTTCTCATCCCACATCCTGGCTCAACCCGTGTTGGACAGCTCCCCCACCTCCTCTGCCCTTGCCAGACCTGGAAGTGGCCGGTGTCTGAATCCGCCACCTCTCTCCCCATCAACGTCATCTGTTTGATGACAGCAGAATGGAGATTCAAGGTCAGCAGCTGAGGGGTTATTGGGTTCTCCTAACTGCACAGGTGTCTTCCCCTGCTGTCCTCACCTGTTTCCCATTCCCTGTACCATGCAGCTTGAGCGACCTGAATTGCAAACCACTCTTGGCGGAATGCAATGAGGGGAGACATGTGAATGCAGCAGGACCACGGGATGATGCCCAGGAAGTGCCCCAACCAAAGAAGGCATTCTTTACCCCTCTGGTCTACACCCTGAAGCAAGGCACTGTAGGCAGAGAGGGGCAGAGGCCTGTGCCCCAGAATGCCCTGGCTCTATTTCCGTCTCGTTGGTACATGGAGGGGGTGGGGGAGGAGGGGCGCCCGTCCCGTGGCCAGCATCCTGGCCTTCCTTGCCACCAACTTCCATCAGCGGCTGAATTCCTGAGTCTTGTCCCCTGCACTCATACTTGCTTCAGCACAAACTCCCTGAGATTCTCTCTTCATGCCCTCCTTGTCCCTGACTTGCTGCTCCTTCCACTCCTAGCATTAGCCTTCCTGCCTCCAGACTCCTATCAACTCACGCGTGCCACCGGGCCTCTGCCCCTTTGCCTCTGCCTCTGCTTCCCATTTTCCCCCTCCTCCTTCTGAGCTTCCCAGGCTGCACAGCTCCCGACGCATCTGGTCCCTTCCTCTGAGGAATTCAGACCCCCTCCCTCTTCCTGGCCCTTCTTATCTTCTCCAATTCGCCCTCTGCTCTCATCCTCTGTACTCCTGGCCTCTCCCGGTCCTCTCGTGCACAACAGTCCGCATTCATCTAAGCTGTTGTCTCCCTGTTCGGTCCCCAAATCCCTCTGCTTCTTTTCTCGGTGCAGGAGGTGTGCATATGAGGTAGGAGGGTAGCGGCCTTCCTTTTCTACCTTGTGGCTCCTTCTCCTGCGACTGACATCCTATTAGTCTGGAAAAAGCATCTGCTCACTTGACCGAGACCACTTGAAGTCCTTCCCTGGCTTGCTAGGGAGGAGCCTGGTGTGATACTGAGGTTGCAGGACTGCGCATGCGCGGCCCGCCGAGGAGCAGCATAGCCTCCGGGAGGTGGCTGGATGTTTTGGGTTTCCATGCCTTGCCCAGTGTGCTGAGGTGCATTTGCATTTGCATTCCAACAGGATCAGCTTTAGCGGGAGGGGGAGTGACGCCTCCTAGCCGTAGTCAGTTGGTGCTCACAGGCCATCAGGCCCTGCTTATGCCTCCTTGACTGCACATGCGCCCCAGGGGTGCGGGGAAGCCTCTGGGCGGTGCCCGGAGGGTTTGGCGCTCTGTGACGTGGTCAGGTTCTAGGCGCCACCTGCTGACGTGTGCCAGTGTTCCAAGTGGAGTTGCCATAGCGAAAGGGACGCGAAGGCCCTTAGGGGTTGGCTCTGACTGCTCACCAGTTCTCACAGGCCAACAGGGAAGTACAGGAGCTCCGAGCCTCAAATCGCGCACCTGGAAACCCCGCTGGGACGGGCTGGGTCCACTTCTCATCCCACATCCTGGCTCAACCCGTGTGGACAGCTCCCCCACCTCCTCTGCCCTTGCCAGACCTGGAAGTGGCCGGTGTCTGAATCCGCCACCTCTCTCCCCATCAACGTCATCTGTTTGATGACAGCAGAATGGAGATTCAAGGTCAGCAGCTGAGGGGTTATTGGGTTCTCCTAACTGCACAGGTGTCTTCCCCTGCTGTCCTCACCTGTTTCCCATTCCCTGTACCATGCAGCTTGAGCGACCTGAATTGCAAACCACTCTTGGCGGAATGCAATGAGGGGAGACATGTGAATGCAGCAGGACCACGGGATGATCGCCCAGGAAGTGCCCCAACCAAAGAAGGCATTCTTTACCCCTCTGGTCTACACCCTGAAGCAAGGCACTGTAGGCAGAGAGGGGCAGAGGCCTGTGCCCCAGAATGCCCTGGCTCTATTTCCGTCTCATTGGTACATGGAGGGGGTGGGGGAGGAGGGGCGCCCGTCCCGTGGCCAGCATCCTGGCCTTCCTTGCCACCAACTTCCATCAGCGGCTGAATTCCTGAGTCTTGTCCCCTGCACTCATACTTGCTTCAGCACAAACTCCCTGAGATTCTCTCTTCATGCCCTCCTTGTCCCTGACTTGCTGCTCCTTCCACTCCTAGCATTAGCCTTCCTGCCTCCAGACTCCTATCAACTCACGCGTGCCACCGGCCTCTGCCCCTTTGCCTCTGCCTCTGCTTCCCATTTTCCCCCTCCTCCTTCTGAGCTCCCAGGCTGCACAGCTCCCGACGCATCTGGTCCCTTCCTCTGAGGAATTCAGAACCCCCTCCCTCTTCCTGGCCCTTCTTATCTTCTCCAATTCGCCCTCTGCTCTCATCCTCTGTACTCCTGGCCTCTCCCGGTCCTCTCGTGCACAACAGTCCGCATTCATCTAAGCTGTTGTCTCCCTGTTCGGTCCCCAAATCCCTCTGCTTCTTTTCTCGGTGCAGGAGGTGTGCATATGAGGTAGGAGGGTAGCGGCCTTCCTTTTCTACCTTGTGGCTCCTTCTCCTGCGACTGACATCCTATTAGTCTGGAAAAAGCATCTGCTCACTTGACCGAGACCACTTGAAGTCCTTCCCTGGCTTGCTAGGGAGGAGCCTGGTGTGATACTGAGGTTGCAGGACTGCGCATGCGCGGCCCGCCGAGGAGCAGCATAGCCTCCGGGAGGTGGCTGGATGTTTTGGGTTTCCATGCCTTGCCCAGTGTGCTGAGGTGCATTTGCATTTGCATTCCAACAGGATCAGCTTTAGCGGGAGGGGGAGTGACGCCTCCTAGCCGTAGTCAGTTGGTGCTCACAGGCCATCAGGCCCTGCTTATGCCTCCTTGACTGCACATGCGCCCCAGGGGTGCGGGGAAGCCTCTGGGCGGTGCCCGGAGGGTTTGGCGCTCTGTGACGTGGTCAGGTTCTAGGCGCCACCTGCTGACGTGTGCCAGTGTTCCAAGTGGAGTTGCCATAGCGAAAGGGACGCGAAGGCCCTTAGGGGTTGGCTCTGACTGCTCACCAGTTCTCACAGCCAACAGGGAAGTACAGGAGCTCCGGAGCCTCAAATCGCGCACCTGGAAACCCCGCTGGGACGGGCTGGGTCCACTTCTCATCCCACATCCTGGCTCAACCCGTGTTGGACAGCTCCCCCACCTCCTCTGCCCTTGCCAGACCTGGAAGTGGCCGGTGTCTGAATCCGCCACCTCTCTCCCCATCAACGTCATCTGTTTGATGACAGCAGAATGGAGCTTCAAGGTCAGCAGCTGAGGGGTTATTGGGTTCTCCTAACTGCACAGGTGTCTTCCCCTGCTGTCCTCACCCTGTTTCCCATTCCCTGTACCATGCAGCTTGAGCGACCTGAATTGCAAACCACTCTTGGCGGAATGCAATGAGGGGAGACATGTGAATGCAGCAGGACCACGGGATGATGCCCAGGAAGTGCCCCAACCAAAGAAGGCATTCTTTACCCCTCTGGTCTACACCCTGAAGCAAGGCACTGTAGGCAGAGAGGGGCAGAGGCCTGTGCCCCAGAATGCCCTGGCTCTATTTCCGTCTCGTTGGTACATGGAGGGGGTGGGGGAGGAGGGGCGCCCGTCCCGTGGCCAGCATCCTGGCCTCCTTGCCACCAACTTCCATCAGCGGCTGAATTCCTGAGTCTTGTCCCCTGCACTCATACTTGCTTCAGCACAAACTCCCTGAGATTCTCTCTTCATGCCTCCTTGTCCCTGACTTGCTGCTCCTTCCACTCCTAGCATTAGCCTTCCTGCCTCCAGACTCCTATCAACTCACGCGTGCCACCGGGCCTCTGCCCCTTTGCCTCTGCCTCTGCTTCCCATTTTCCCCCTCCTCCTTCTGAGCTTCCCAGGCTGCACAGCTCCCGACGCATCTGGTCCCTTCCTCTGAGGAATTCAGAACCCCCTCCCTCTTCCTGGCCCTTCTTATCTTCTCCAATTCGCCCTCTGCTCTCATCCTCTGTACTCCTGGCCTCTCCCGGTCCTCTCGTGCACAACAGTCCGCATTCATCTAAGCTGTTGTCTCCCTGTTCGGTCCCCAAATCCCTCTGCTTCTTTTCTCGGTGCAGGAGGTGTGCATATGAGGTAGGAGGGTAGCGCCTCCTTTTCTACCTTGTGGCTCCTTCTCCTGCGACTGACATCCTATTAGTCTGGAAAAAGCATCTGCTCACTTGACCGAGACCACTTGAAGTCCTTCCCTGGCTTGCTAGGGAGGAGCCTGGTGTGATACTGAGGTTGCAGGACTGCGCATGCGCGGCCCGCCGAGGAGCAGCATAGCCTCCGGGAGGTGGCTGGATGTTTTGGGTTTCCATGCCTTGCCCAGTGTGCTGAGGTGCATTTGCATTTGCATTCCAACAGGATCAGCTTTAGCGGGAGGGGGAGTGACGCCTCCTAGCCGTAGTCAGTTGGTGCTCACAGGCCATCAGGCCCTGCTTATGCCTCCTTGACTGCACATGCGCCCCAGGGGTGCGGGGAAGCCTCTGGGCGGTGCCCGGAGGGTTTGGCGCTCTGTGACGTGGTCAGGTTCTAGGCGCCACCTGCTGACGTGTGCCAGTGTTCCAAGTGGAGTTGCCATAGCGAAAGGGACGCGAAGGCCCTTAGGGGTTGGGCTCTGACTGCTCACCAGTTCTCACAGGCCAACAGGGAAGTACAGGAGCTCCGGAGCCTCAAATCGCGCACCTGGAACCCCGCTGGGACGGGCTGGGTCCACTTCTCATCCCACATCCTGGCTCAACCCGTGTTGGACAGCTCCCCCACCTCCTCTGCCCTTGCCAGACCTGGAAGTGGCCGGTGTCTGAATCCGCCACCTCTCTCCCCATCAACGTCATCTGTTTGATGACAGCAGAATGGAGATTCAAGGTCAGCAGCTGAGGGGTTATTGGGTTCTCCTAACTGCACAGGTGTCTTCCCCTGCTGTCCTCACCTGTTTCCCATTCCCTGTACCATGCAGCTTGAGCGACCTGAATTGCAAACCACTCTTGGCGGAATGCAATGAGGGGAGACATGTGAATGCAGCAGGACCACGGGATGATGCCCAGGAAGTGCCCCAACCAAAGAAGGCATTCTTTACCCCTCTGGTCTTACACCCTGAAGCAAGGCACTGTAGGCAGAGAGGGGCAGAGGCCTGTGCCCCAGAATGCCCTGGCTCTATTTCCGTCTCATTGGTACATGGAGGGGGTGGGGGAGGAGGGGCGCCCGTCCCCGTGGCCAGCATCCTGGCCTTCCTTGCCACCAACTTCCATCAGCGGCTGAATTCCTGAGTCTTGTCCCCTGCACTCATACTTGCTTCAGCACAAACTCCCTGAGATTCTCTCTTCATGCCCTCCTTGTCCCTGACTTGCTGCTCCTTCCACTCCTAGCATTAGCCTTCCTGCCTCCAGACTCCTATCAACTCACGCGTGCCACCGGGCCTCTGCCCCTTTGCCTCTGCCTCTGCTTCCCATTTTCCCCTCCTCCTTCTGAGCTTCCCAGGCTGCACAGCTCCCGACGCATCTGGTCCCTTCCTCTGAGGAATTCAGAACCCCCTCCCTCTTCCTGGCCCTTCTTATCTTCTCCAATTCGCCCTCTGCTCTCATCCTCTGTACTCCTGGCCTCTCCCGGTCCTCTCGTGCACAACAGTCCGCATTCATCTAAGCTGTTGTCTCCCTGTTCGGTCCCAAATCCCTCTGCTTCTTTTCTCGGTGCAGGAGGTGTGCATATGAGGTAGGAGGGTAGCGGCCTTCCTTTTCTACCTTGTGCTCCTTCTCCTGCGACTGACATCCTATTAGTCTGGAAAAAGCATCTGCTCACTTGACCGAGACCACTTGAAGTCCTTCCCTGGCTTGCTAGGAGGAGCCTGGTGTGATACTGAGGTTGCAGGACTGCGCATGCGCGGCCCGCCGAGGAGCAGCATAGCCTCCGGGAGGTGGCTGGATGTTTTGGGTTTCCATGCCTTGCCCAGTGTGCTGAGGTGCATTTGCATTTGCATTTCCAACAGGATCAGCTTTAGCGGGAGGGGGAGTGACGCCTCCTAGCCGTAGTCAGTTGGTGCTCACCAGGCATCAGGCCCTGCTTATGCCTCCTTGACTGCACATGCGCCCCAGGGGTGCGGGGAAGGCCTCTGGGCGGTGCCCGGAGGGTTTGGCGCTCTGTGACGTGGTCAGGTTCTAGGCGCCACCTGCTGACGTGTGCCAGTGTTCCAAGTGGAGTTGCCATAGCGAAAGGGACGCGAAGGCCCTTAGGGGGTTGGCTCTGACTGCTCACCAGTTCTCACAGGCCAACAGGGAAGTACAGGAGCTCCGGAGCCTCAAATCGCGCACCTGGAAACCCCGCTGGGACGGGCTGGGTCCACTTCTCATCCCACATCCTGGCTCAACCCGTGTTGGACAGCTCCCCCACCTCCTCTGCCCTTGCCAGACCTGGAAGTGCCGGTGTCTGAATCCGCCACCTCTCTCCCCATCAACGTCATCTGTTTGATGACAGCAGAATGGAGCTTCAAGGTCAGCAGCTGAGGGGTTATTGGGTTCTCCTAACTGCACAGGTGTCTTCCCCTGCTGTCCTCACCTGTTTCCCATTCCCTGTACCATGCAGCTTGAGCGACCTGAATTGCAAACCACTCTTGGCGGAATGCAATGAGGGGAGACATGTGAATGCAGCAGGACCACGGGATGATGCCCAGGAAGTGCCCCAACCAAAGAAGGCATTCTTTACCCCTCTGGTCTACACCCTGAAGCAAGGCACTGTAGGCAGAGAGGGGCAGAGGCCTGTGCCCCAGAATGCCCTGGCTCTATTTCCGTCTCGTTGGTACATGGAGGGGGTGGGGGAGGAGGGGCGCCCGTCCCGTGGCCAGCATCCTGGCCTTCCTTGCCACCAACTTCCATCAGCGGCTGAATTCCTGAGTCTTGTCCCCTGCACTTCATACTTGCTTCAGCACAAACTCCCTGAGATTCTCTCTTCATGCCCTCCTTGTCCCTGACTTGCTGCTCCTTCCACTCCTAGCATTAGCCTTCCTGCCTCCAGACTCCTATCAACTCACGCGTGCCACCGGGCCTCTGCCCCTTTGCCTCTGCCTCTGCTTCCCATTTTCCCCCTCCTCCTTCTGAGCTTCCCAGGCTGCACAGCTCCCGACGCATCTGGTCCCTTCCTCTGAGGAATTCAGAACCCCCTCCCTCTTCCTGGCCCTTCTTATCTTCTCCAATTCGCCCTCTGCTCTCATCCTCTGTACTCCTGGCCTCTCCCGGTCCTCTCGTGCACAACAGTCCGCATTCATCTAAGCTGTTGTCTCCCTGTTCGGTCCCCAAATCCCTCTGCTTCTTTTCTCGGTGCAGGAGGTGTGCATATGAGGTAGGAGGGTAGCGGCCTTCCTTTTCTACCTTGTGGCTCCTTCTCCTGCGACTGACATCCTATTAGTCTGGAAAAAGCATCTGCTCACTTGACCGAGACCACTTGAAGTCCTTCCCTGGCTTGCTAGGGAGGAGCCTGGTGTGATACTGAGGTTGCAGGACTGCGCATCGCGCGGCCCGCCGAGGAGCAGCATAGCCTCCGGGAGGTGGCTGGATGTTTTGGGTTTCCATGCCTTGCCCAGCTGTGCTGAGGTGCATTTGCATTTGCATTCCAACAGGATCAGCTTTAGCGGAGGGGGAGTGACGCCTCCTAGCCGTAGTCAGTTGGTGCTCACAGGCCATCAGGCCCTGCTTATGCCTCCTTGACTGCACATGCGCCCCAGGGGTGCGGGGAAGCCTCTGGGCGGTGCCCGGAGGGTTTGGCGCTCTGTGACGTGGTCAGGTTCTAGGCGCCACCTGCTGACGTGTGCCAGTGTTCCAAGTGGAGTTGCCATAGCGAAAGGGACGCGAAGGCCTTAGGGGTTGGCTCTGACTGCTCACCAGTTCTCACAGGCCAACAGGGAAGTACAGGAGCTCCGGAGCCTCAAAATCGCGCACCTGGAAACCCCGCTGGGACGGGCTGGGTCCCACTTCTCATCCCACATCCTGGCTCAACCCGTGTTGGACAGCTCCCCCACCTCCTCTGCCCTTGCCAGACCTGGAAGTGGCCGGTGTCTGAATCCGCCACCTCTCTCCCCATCAACGTCATCTGTTTGATGACAGCAGAATGGAGATTCAAGGTCAGCAGCTGAGGGGTTATTGGGTTCTCCTAACTGCACAGGTGTCTTCCCCTGCTGTCCTCACCTGTTTCCCATTCCCTGTACCATGCAGCTTGAGCGACCTGAATTGCAAACCACTCTTGGCGGAATGCAATGAGGGGAGACATGTGAATGCAGCAGGACCACGGGATGATGCCCAGGAAGTGCCCCAACCAAAGAAGGCATTCTTTACCCCTCTGGTCTACACCCTGAAGCAAGGCACTGTAGGCAGAGAGGGGCAGAGGCCTGTGCCCCAGAATGCCCTGGCTCTATTTCCGTCTCGTTGGTACATGGAGGGGGTGGGGGAGGAGGGGCGCCCGTCCCGTGGCCAGCATCCTGGCCTTCCTTGCCACCAACTTCCATCAGCGGCTGAATTCTGAGTCTTGTCCCCTGCACTCATACTTGCTTCAGCACAAATCCCTGAGATTCTCTCTTCATGCCCTCCTTGTCCCTGACTTGCTGCTCCTTCCACTCCTAGCATTAGCCTTCCTGCCTCCAGACTCCTATCAACTCACGCGTGCCACCGGGCCTCTGCCCCTTTGCCTCTGCCTCTGCTTCCCATTTTCCCCCTCCTCCTTCTGAGCTTCCCAGGCTGCACAGCTCCCGACGCATCTCTTCCCTTCCTCTGTGGAATTCAGAACCCCTCCCTCTTCCTGGCCCTTCTTATCTTCTCCAATTCGCCCTCTGCTCTCATCCTCTGTACTCCTGGCCTCTCCCGGTCCTCTCGTGCACAACAGTCCGCATTCATCTAAGCTGTTGTCTCCCTGTTCGGTCCCCAAATCCCTCTGCTTCTTTTCTCGGTGCAGGAGGTGTGCATATGAGGTAGGAGGGTAGCGGCCTTCCTTTTTCTACCTTGTGGCTCCTTCTCCTGCGACTGACATCCTATTAGTCTGGAAAAAGCATCTGCTCACTTGACCGAGACCACTGAAGTCCTTCCCTGGCTTGCTAGGGAGGAGCCTGGTGTGATACTGAGGTTGCAGGATTGCGCATGCGGGGCCCGCCGAGGAGCAGCATAGCCTCCTGGAGGTGGCTGGATGTTTTGGGTTTCCATGCCTTGCCCAGTGTGCTGAGGTGCATTTGCATTTGCATTCCAACAGGATCAGCTTTAGCGGGAGGGGGAGTGACGCCTCCTAGCCGTAGTCAGTTGGTGCTCACAGGCCATCAGGCCCTGCTTATGCCTCCTTGACTGCACATGCGCCCCAAGGGTGCGGGGAAGCCTCTGGGCGGTGCCCGGAGGGTTTGGCGCTCTGTGACGTGGTCAGGTTCTAGGCGCCACCTGCTGACGTGTGCCAGTGTTCCAAGTGGAGTTGCCATAGCGAAAGGGGACGCGAAGGCCCTTAGGGGTTGGCTCTGACTGCTCACCAGTTCTCACAGGCCAACAGGGAAGTACAGGAGCTCCGGAGCCTCAAATCGCGCACCTGGAAACCCCGCTGGGACGGGCTGGGGTCCACTTCTCATCCCACATCCTGGCTCAACCCGTGTTGGACAGCTCCCCCACCTCCTCTGCCCTTGCCAGACCTGGAAGTGGCCGGTGTCTGAATCCGCCACCTCTCTCCCCTTCAACGTCATCTGTTTGATGACAGCAGAATGGAGATTCAAGGTCAGCAGCTGAGGGTTATTGGGTTCTCCTAACTGCACAGGTGTCTTCCCCTGCTGTCCTCACCTGTTTCCTATTCCCTGTACCATGCAGCTGAGCGACCTGAATTGCAAACCACTCTTGGCGGAATTGCAATGAGGGGAGACATGTGAATGCAGCAGGACCACGGATGATGCCCAGGAAGTGCCCCAACCAAAGAAGGCATTCTTTACCCCTCTGGTCTACACCCTGAAGCAAGGCACTGTAGGCAGAGAGGGGCAGAGGCCTGTGCCCCAGAATGCCCTGGGCTCTATTTCCGTCTCGTTGGTACATGGAGGGGGTGGGGGAGGAGGGGCGCCCGTCCCGTGGCCAGCATCCTGGCCTTCCTTGCCACCAACTTCCATCAGCGGCTGAATTCCTGAGTCTTGTCCCCTGCACTCATACTTGCTTCAGCACAAACTCCCTGAGATTCTCTCTTCATGCCCTCCCTTGTCCCTGACTTGCTGCTCCTTCCACTCCTAGCATTAGCCTTCCTGCCTCCAGACTCCTATCAACTCACGCGTGCCCACCGGGCCTCTGCCCCTTTGCCTCTGCCTCTGCTTCCCATTTTCCCCCTCCTCCTTCTGAGCTTCCAGGCTGCACAGCTCCCGACGCATCTGGTCCTTCCTCTGAGGAATTCAGAACCCCCTCCCTCTTCTGGCCCTTCTTATCTTCTCCAATTCGCCCTCTGCTCTCATCCTCTGTACTCCTGGCCTCTCCCGGTCCTCTCGTGCACAACAGTCCGCATTCATCTAAGCTGTTGTCTCCCTGTTCGGTCCCCAAATCCCTCTGCTTCTTTTCTCGGTGCAGGAGGTGTGCATATGAGGTAGGAGGGTAGCGGCCTTCCTTTTCTACCTTGTGGCTCCTTCTCCTGCGACTGACATCCTATTAGTCTGGAAAAAGCATCTGCTCACTTGACCGAGACCACTTGAAGTCCTTCCCTGCTTGCTAGGGAGGAGCCTGGTGTGATACTGAGGTTGCAGGACTGCGCATGCGCGGCCCGCCGAGGAGCAGCATAGCCTCCGGGAGGTGGCTGGATGTTTTGGGTTTCATGCCTTGCCCAGTGTGCTGAGGTGCATTTGCATTTGCATTCCAACAGGATCAGCTTTAGCGGGAGGGGGAGTGACGCCTCCTAGCCGTAGTCAGTTGGTGCTCACAGGCCATCAGGCCCTGCTTATGCCTCCTTGACTGCACATGCGCCCCAGGGGTGCGGGGAAGCCTCTGGGCGGTGCCCGGAGGGTTTGGCGCTCTGTGACGTGGTCAGGTTCTAGGCGCCACCTGCTGACGTGTGCCAGTGTTCCAAGTGGAGTTGCCATAGCGAAAGGGACGCGAAGGCCCTTAGGGGTTGGCTCTGACTGCTTCACCAGTTCTCACAGGCCAACAGGGAAGTACAGGAGCTCCGGAGCCTCAAATCGCGCACCTGGAAACCCCGCTGGGACGGGCTGGGGTCCACTTCTCATCCCACATCCTGGCTCAACCCGTGTTGGACAGCTCCCCCACCTCCTCTGCCCTTGCCAGACCTGGAAGTGGCCGGTGTCTGAATCCGCCACCTCTCTCCCCATCAACGTCATCTGTTTGATGACAGCAGAATGGAGCTTCAAGGTCAGCAGCTGAGGGGTTATTGGGTTCTCCTAACTGCACAGTGTCTTCCCCTGCTGTCCTCACCTGTTTCCCATTCCCTGTACCATGCAGCTTGAGCGACCTGAATTGCAAACTACTCTTGGCGGAATGCAATGAGGGGAGACATGTGAATGCAGCAGGACCACGGGATGATGCCCAGGAAGTGCCCCAACCAAAGAAGGCATTCTTTACCCCTCTGGTCTACACCCTGAAGCAAGGCACTGTAGCAGAGAGGGGCAGAGGCCTGTGCCCCAGAATGCCCTGGCTCTATTTCCGTCTCGTTGGTACATGGAGGGGGTGGGGGAGGAGGGGCGCCCGTCCCGTGGCCAGCATCCTGGCCTTCCTTGCCACCAACTTCCATCAGCGGCTGAATTCCTGAGTCTTGTCCCCTGCACTCATACCTTGCTTCAGCACAAACTCCCTGAGATTCTCTCTTCATGCCCTCCTTGTCCCTGACTTGCTGCTCCTTCCACTCCTAGCATTAGCCTTCCTGCCTCCAGACTCCTATCAACTCACGCGTGCCACCGGGCCTCTGCCCCTTTGCCTCTGCCTCTGCTTCCCATTTTCCCCTCCTCCTTCTGAGCTTCCAGGCTGCACAGCTCCCGACGCATCTGGTCCCTTCCTCTGAGGAATTCAGAACCCCCTCCCTCTTCCTGGCCCTTCTTATCTTCTCCAATTCGCCCTCTGCTCTCATCCTCTGTACTCCTGGCCTCTCCCGGTCCTCTCGTGCACAACAGTCCGCATTCATCTAAGCTGTTGTCTCCCTGTTCGGTCCCCAAATCCCTCTGCTTCTTTTCTCGGTGCAGGAGGTGTGCATATGAGGTAGGAGGGTAGCGGCCTTCCTTTTCTACCTTGTGGCTCCTTCTCCTGCGACTGACATCCTATTAGTCTGGAAAAAGCATCTGCTCACTTGACCGAGACCACTTGAAGTCCTTCCCTGGCTTGCTAGGAGGAGCCCTGGTGTGATACTGAGGTTGCAGGGACTGCGGCATGCGCGGCCGCCGAGGAGCAGCATAGCCTCCGGGAGGTGGCTGGATGTTTTGGGTTTCCATGCCTTGCCAGTGTGCTGAGGTGCATTTGCATTTGCATTCCAACAGGATCAGCTTTAGCGGGAGGGGGAGTGACCGCCTCCTAGCCGTAGTCAGTTGGTGCTCACAGGCCATCAGCCCTGCTTATGCCCCCTTGACTGCACATGCGCCCCAGGGGTGCGGGGAAGCCTCTGGGCGGTGCCCGGAGGGTTTGGCGCTCTGTGACGTGGTCAGGTTCTAGGCGCCACCTGCTGACGTGTGCCAGTGTTCCAAGTGGAGTTGCCATAGCGAAAGGGACGCGAAGGCCCTTAGGGGTTGGCTCTGACTGCTCACCAGTTCTCACAGGCCAACAGGGAAGTACAGGAGCTCCGGAGCCTCAAATCGCGCACCTGGAAACCCCGCTGGGACGGGCTGGGTCCACTTCTCATCCCACATCCTGGCTAACCCGTGTTGGACAGCTCCCCCACCTCCTCTGCCCTTGCCAGACCTGGAAGTGCCGGTGTCTGAATCCGCCACCTCTCTCCCCATCAACGTCATCTGTTTGATGACAGCAGAATGGAGATTCAAGGTCAGCAGCTGAGGGGTTATTGGGTTCTCCTAACTGCACAGGTGTCTTCCCCTGCTGTCCTCACCTGTTTCCCATTCCCTGTACCATGCAGCTTGAGCGACCTGAATTGCAAACCACTCTTGGCGGAATGCAATGAGGGGAGACATGTGAATGCAGCAGGACCACGGGATGATGCCCAGGAAGTGCCCCAACCAAAGAAGGCATTCTTTACCCCTCTGGTCTACACCCTGAAGCAAGGCACTGTAGGCAGAGAGGGGCAGAGGCCTGTGCCCCAGAATGCCCTGGCTCTATTTCCGTCTCGTTGGTACATGGAGGGGGTGGGGGAGGAGGGGCGCCCGTCCCGTGGCCAGCATCCTGGCCTTCCTTGCCACCAACTTCCATCAGCGGCTGAATTCCTGAGTCTTGTCCCCTGCACTCATACTTGCTTCAGCACAAACTCCCTGAGATTCTCTCTTCATGCCCTCCTTGTCCCTGACTTGCTGCTCCTTCCACTCCTAGCATTAGCCTTCCTGCCTCCAGACTCCTATCAACTCACGCGTGCCACCGGGCCTCTGCCCCTTTGCCTCTGCCTCTGCTTCCCATTTTCCCCCTCCTCCTTCTGAGCTTCCCAGGCTGCACAGCTCCCGACGCATCTCTTCCCTTCCTCTGTGGAATTCAGAACCCCCTCCCTCTTCCTGGCCCTTCTTATCTTCTCCAATTCGCCCTCTGCTCTCATCCTCTGTACTCCTGGCCTCTCCCGGTCCTCTCGTGCACAACAGTCCGCATTCATCTAAGCTGTTGTCTCCCTGTTCGGTCCCCCAAATCCCTCTGCTTCTTTTCTCGGTGCAGGAGGTGTGCATATGAGGTAGGAGGGTAGCGGCCTTCCTTTTCTACCTTGTGGCTCCTTCTCCTGCGACTGACATCCTATTAGTCTGGAAAAAGCATCTGCTCACTTGACCGAGACCACTTGAAGTCCTTCCCTGGCTTGCTAGGGAGGAGCCTGGTGTGATACTGAGGTTGCAGGATTGCGCATGCGGGGCCCGCCGAGGAGCAGCATAGCCTCCTGGAGGTGGCTGGATGTTTTGGGTTTCCATGCCTTGCCCAGTGTGCTGAGTGCATTTGCATTTGCATTCCAACAGGATCAGGCTTTAGCGGGAGGGGGAGTGACGCCTCCTAGCCGTAGTCAGTTGGTGCTCACAGGCCATCAGGCCCTGCTTATGCCTCCTTGACTGCACATGCGCCCCAAGGGTGCGGGGAAGCCTCTGGGCGGTGCCCGGAGGGTTTGGCGCTCTGTGACGTGGTCAGGTTCTAGGCGCCACCTGCTGACGTGTGCCCAGTGTTCCAAGTGGAGTTGCCATAGCGAAAGGGACGCGAAGGCCCTTAGGGGTTGGCTCTGACTGCTCACCAGTTCTCACAGGCCAACAGGGAAGTACAGGAGCTCCGGAGCCTCAAATCGCGCACCCTGGAAACCCCGCTGGGTCCGGGCTGGGGTCCACTTCTCATCCCACATCCTGGCTCAACCCGTGTTGGACAGCTACCCCCACCTCCTCTGCCCTTGCCAGACCTGGAAGTGGCCGGTGTCTGAATCCGCCACCTCTCTCCCATCAACGTCATCTGTTTGATGACAGCAGAATGGAGATTCAAGGTCAGCAGCTGAGGGGTTATTGGGTTCTCCTAACTGCACAGGTGTCTTCCCCTGCTGTCCTCACCTGTTTCCCATTCCCTGTACCATGCAGCTTGAGCGACCTGAATTGCAAACCACTCTTGGCGAATGCAATGAGGGGAGACATGTGAATGCAGCAGGACCACGGATGATGCCCCAGGAAGTGCCCCAACCAAAGAAGGCATTCTTTACCCCTCTGGTCTACACCCTGAAGCAAGGCACTGTAGGCAGAGAGGGGCAGAGGCCTGTGCCCCAGAATGCCCTGGCTCTATTTCCGTCTCGTTGGTACATGGAGGGGGTGGGGGAGGAGGGGCGCCCGTCCCGTGGCCAGCATCCTGGCCTTCCTTGCCACCAACTTCCATCAGCGGCTGAATTCCTGAGTCTTGTCCCCTGCACTCATACTTGCTTCAGCACAAACTCCCTGAGATTCTCTCTTCATGCCCTCCTTGTCCCTGACTTGCTGCTCCTTCCACTCCTAGCATTAGCCTTCCTGCCTCCAGACTCCTATCAACTCACGCGTGCCACCGGGCCCTCTGCCCCTTTGCCTCTGCCTCTGCTTCCCATTTTCCCCCTCCTCCTTCTGAGCTTCCCAGGCTGCACAGCTCCCGACGCATCTGGTCCCTTCCTCTGAGGAATTCAGAACCCCCTCCCTCTTCCTGGCCCTTCTTATCTCTCCAATTCGCCCTCTGCTCTCATCCTCTGTACTCCTGGCCTCTCCCGGTCCTCTCGTGCACAACAGTCCGCATTCATCTAAGCTGTTGTCTCCCTGTTCGGTCCCCAAATCCCTCTGCTTCTTTTCTCGGTGCACGGAGGTGTGCATATGAGGTAGGAGGGTAGCGGCCTTCCTTTTCTACCTTGTGGCTCCTTCTCCTGCGACTGACATCCTATTAGTCTGGAAAAAGCATCTGCTCACTTGACCGAGACCACTTGAAGTCCTTCCCTGGCTTGCTAGGGAGGAGCCTGGTGTGATACTGAGGTTGCAGGACTGCGCATGCGCGGCCCGCCGAGGAGCAGCATAGCCTCCGGGAGGTGGCTGGATGTTTTGGGTTTCCATGCCTTGCCCAGTGTGCTGAGGTGCATTTGCATTTGCATTCCAACAGGATCAGCTTTAGCGGAGGGGGAGTGACGCCTCCTAGCCGTAGTCAGTTGGTGCTCACAGGCCATCAGGCCCTGCTTATGCCTCCTTGACTGCACATGCGCCCCAGGGGTGCGGGGAAGCCTCTGGGCGGTGCCGGAGGGTTTGGCGCTCTGTGACGTGGTCAGGTTCTAGGCGCCACCTGCTGACGTGTGCCAGTGTTCCAAGTGGAGTTGCCATAGCGAAAGGGACGCGAAGGCCCTTAGGGG
This sequence comes from Perognathus longimembris pacificus, assembly GCF_023159225.1. NCBI lineage: Eukaryota > Metazoa > Chordata > Mammalia > Rodentia > Heteromyidae > Perognathus > Perognathus longimembris. The sequence continues at coordinate 229 of NW_025957198.1, read as the reverse complement.
TTGGCTCTGACTGCTCACCAGTTCTCACAGGCCAACAGGGAAGTACAGGAGCTCCGGAGCCTCAAATCGCGCACCTGGAAACCCCGCTGGGACGGGCTGGGTCCACTTCTCATCCCACATCCTGGCTCAACCCGTGTTGGACAGCTCCCCCACCTCCTCTGCCCTTGCAGACCTGGAAGTGGCCGGTGTCTGAATCCGCCACCTCTCTCCCCATCAACGTCATCTGTTT
>NW_025957197.1:0-64326 GCF_023159225.1 Perognathus longimembris pacificus | reverse complement strand
CCCCTTCGTAAGTGCAGGTCCCAAATGAGCTTTTTTCTCTGTTCCCTCACCACAATCCAGATTCTTTTGGGGAGTTACCAGTACAGTAACCATACCAGGAAGTACTTAATTTATTAAGCTACTGCTTTTCTTAATCTCAGTGGAGATATTTACTGATAAACAGCTACGTATGCAGCATGCTCATGTCGTTCCTAAAGGAGCTTTTATCTGTCTCCCCTCACCACAAATCAGAATCTTCTGAGGAGATCCCAGTACATTATCCTTTCCCCTGTGTAATTACCTTAACAAGCTCCAGCTGTTTTTATTCTCAGAACGTTTACTCCCTGATATACAGCTGCCTACCCCCTTCGTAAGTGCAGTTCCTAAATGAGCTTTTTTTCTCTGTTCCCTCACCACAATCCAGATTCTTTTGGGGAGTTACCAGTACAGAAACCATACCAGGAAGTACTTAATTTATTAATCTACTGCTTTTCTTAATCTCAGGAGATATTTCAGATAAACAGCTACGTATGCAGCATGTTCATGTCGTTCCTAAATGAGCTTTTATCTCTCTCCCCTCAGCACAAATCAGATTCTTCTGAGGAGTTCCCAGTACATTATCCTTTCCCCTGTGTAATTACCTTAACAAGCTCCAGCTGTTTTTATTCTCAGAAGGTTTACTCCCTGATATATAGCTGCCTACCCCCTTCGTAAGTGCAGGTCCTAAATGAGCTTTTTTCTCTGTTCCCTCACCACAATCCAGATTCTTTTGGGGAGTTACCAGTACAGTAACCATACCAGGAAGTACTTAATTTATTAAGCTACTGCTTTTCTTAAACTCAGTGGAGATATTTACTGATAAACAGCTACCTACGCAGCATGTTCATGTCGTTCCTAAATGAGCATTTATCTGTCTCCCCTCACCACAAATCAGATTCTTCTGAGGAGTTCCCAGTACATTATCCTTTCCCCTGTGTAATTACCTTAACAAGCTCCAGCTGTTTTTATTCTCAGAAGGTTTACTCCCTGATATACAGCTGCCTACCCCCTTCATAAGTGCAGGTCCTAAATGAGCTTTTTTCTCTGTTCCCTCACCACAATCCAGATTCTTTTTGGAGTTACCAGTACAGTAACCATACCAGGAAGTACTTAATTTATTAAGCTACTGCTTTTCTTAATCTCAGTGGAGATATTTACTGATAAACAGCTACCTATGCCGCATGTTCATGTTGTTCCTAAATGAGCTTTTATCTCTCTCCCCTCACCACAAATCAGATTCTTCTGAGGAGTTCCCAGTACATTATCCTTTCCCCTGTGTAATTACCTTAAAAAGCTCCAGCTGTTTTTATTCTCAGAAGGTTTACTCCCTGATATACAGCTGCCTACCCCCTTCGTAAGTGCAGGTCCTAAATTTGATTTTTTTCCTGTTCCCTCACCACAATCCAGATTCTTTTGGGGAGTTACCAGTACAGTAACCATACCAGGAAATACTTAATTTATTAAGCTACTGCTTTTCTTAATCTCAGTGGAGATATTTACTGATAAACAGCTACCTACGCAGCATGTTCATATCGTTCCTAAATGAGCTTTTATCTCTCTCCCCTCACCACAAATCAGATTCTTCTGAGGAGTTCCCAGTACATTATCCTTTCCCCTGTGTAATTACCTTAACAAGCTCCAGCTGTTTTTATTCTCAGAAGGTTTACTCCCTGATATACAGCTGCCTACCCCCTTCGTAAGTGCAGGTCCTAAATGAGCTTTTTTCTCTGTTCCCTCACCACAATCCAGATTCTTTTGGGGAGTTACCAGTACAGTAACCATACCAGGAAGTACTTAATTTATTAAGCTACTGCTTTTGTTAATCTCAGTGGAGATATTTACTGATAAACAGCTACCTACGCAGCATGTTCATGTCGTTACTAAATGAGCTTTTATCTCTCTCCCCTCACCACAAATCAGATTCTTCTGAGGAGTTCCCAGTACATTATCCTTTCCCCTGTGTAAATACCTTAACAAACACCAGCTGTTTTTATTCTCAGAAGGTTTACTCCCTGATATACAGCTGCCTACCCCCTTCGTATGTGCAGGTCCTAAATGAGCTTTTTTGTCTGTTCCCTCACCACAATCCAGATTCTTTTGGGAGTTACCAGTACAGTAACCATACCAGGAAGTACTTAATTTATTAAGCTACTGCTTTACTTAATCTCAGTGGAGATATTTACTGATAAACAGCTACCTACGCAGCATGTACATGTCGTTCCTAAATGAGCTTTTATTTTCTCTCCCCTCACCACAAATCAGATTGTCATGAGGAGTTACTAGTACCTTATCCTTTCCCCTGTGTAATTACCTTAACAAGCTCCAGCTGTTTTTATTCTCAGAAGGTTTACTCCCTGATATACAGCTGCCTACCCCATTCGTAAGTGCAGGTCCTAAATGGGCTTTTTTCTCTGTTCCCTCACCCCAATCCAGATTCTTTTGGGGGAGTAACCAGTACAGTAACCATACCAGGAAGTACTTAATTTATTAAGCTACTGCTTTTCTTAATCTCAGTGGAGATATTTACTGATAAACAGCTACCTACGCAGCATGTTCATGTCGTTCCTAAATGAGCTTTTATCTCTCTGCCCTAACCACAAATCAGATTCTTCTGAGGAGTTCCCAGTACATTATCCTTTCCCCTTTATAATTACCTTAGCAAGCTCCAGCTGTTTTTATTCTCAGAAGGTTTACTCCCTGATATACAGCTGCCTACCCCCCTTCGTAAGGGCAGGTCGTAAATGAGATTTTTTCTCTGTTCCCACACCACAATCCAGATTATTTTGTGGAGTTACCAGTAAGGTAACCATACCAGGAAGTACTTAATTTTTTAAGCTACTGCTTTTCTTAATCGCAGTGGAGATATTTACTGATAACCAGCTACCTACGCAGCATGTTCATGTCGTTCGTAAATGAGCTTTTATCTCTCTCCCCTCACCACGAATCAGATTCTTCTGAGGAGTTCCCAGTACATTATCCTTTCCCCTGTATAATTACCTTAGCAAGCTCCAGCTGTATTTATTCTCAGAAGGTTTACTCCCTGATATACAGCTGCCTACCCCCTTCGTAAGGGCAGGTCGTAAATGAGCTTTTTTCTCTGTTCCCACACCAAAATCCAGATTCTTTTGTGGAGTTACCAGTAAGGTAACCATACCAGGAAGTACTTAATTTATTAAGCTATTGCTTTCTTAATCTCAGTGGAGATATTTACTGAAAAACAGCTACCTACGCAGCATGTTCATGTCGTTCCTAAATGAGCTTTTATATCTCTCCCCTCACCACAAATCAGATTCTTCTGAGGTGTTCCCAGTACATTATCCTTTCCCCGGTGTAATTACCTTAACAAGCTCCAGCTGTTTTTATTCTCAGAAGGTTTACTCCCTGATATACAGCTGCCTACCCCCTTCATAAGTGCAGGTCCTAAATGAGCTTTTTTCTCTGTTCCCTCACTACAATCCAGATTCTTTTGCGGAGTTACCAGTACAGTATCTATAGCAGGAAGTACTTAATTTATTAAGCTACTGGATTTCTTAATCTCAGTAGAGATATTTACTAATAGACAGCTACGTATGCAGCATGTTCATGTCGTTCTTAAATGAGCTTTTATCTCTCTCCCCTCACCACAAATCAGATTCTTCTGAGGATTTCCCAGTACATTATCCTTTCCCCTGTGTAATTACCTTAACAAGCTCCAGCTGTTTTTTATTCTCAGAAGGTTTACTCCCTGATATACAGCCGCCTACCCCCTTCGTAAGTGCAGGTCCCAAATGAGCTTTTTTTCTCTGTTCCCTCACCACAATCCAGATTCTTTTGGGGAGTTACCAGTACAGTAAACCATACCAGGAAGTACTTAATTTATTAAGCTACTGCTTTTCTTAATCTCAGTGGAGATATTTACTGATAAACAGCTACGTATGCAGCATGCTCATGTCGTTCCTAAAGGAGCTTTTATCTGTCTCCCCTCACCACAAATCAGAATCTTCTGAGGAGATCCCAGTACATTATCCTTTCCCCTGTGTAATTACCTTAACAAGCTCCAGCTGTTTTTATCTCAGAACGTTTACTCCCTGATATACAGCTGCCTACCCCCTTCGTAAGTGCAGTTCCTAAATGAGCTTTTTTCTCTGTTCCCTCACCACAATCCAGATTCTTTTGGGGAGTTACCAGTACAGAAACCATACCAGGAAGTACTTAATTTATTAATCTACTGCTTTTCTTAATCTCAGGAGATATTTCAGATAAACAGCTACGTATGCAGCATGTTCATGTCGTTCCTAAATGAGCTTTTATCTCTCTCCCCTCAGCACAAATCAGATTCTTCTGAGGAGTTCCCAGTACATTATCCTTTCCCCTGTGTAATTACCTTAACAAGCTCCAGCTGTTTTTATTCTCAGAAGGGTTTACTCCCTGATATATAGCTGCCTACCCCCTTCGTAAGTGCAGGTCCTAAATGAGCTTTTTTCTCTGTTCCCTCACCACAATCCAGATTCTTTTGGGGAGTTACCAGTACAGTAACCATACCAGGAAGTACTTAATTTATTAAGCTACTGCTTTTTCTTAAACTCAGTGGAGATATTTACTGATAAAACAGCTACCTACGCAGCATGTTCATGTCGTTCCTAAATGAGCATTTATCTGTCTCCCCTCACCACAAATCAGATTCTTCTGAGGAGTTCCCAGTACATTATCCTTTCCCCTGTGTAATTACCTTAACAAGCTCCAGCTGTTTTTATTCTCAGAAGGTTTACTCCCTGATATACAGCTGCCTACCCCCTTCATAAGTGCAGGTCCTAAATGAGCTTTTTTCTCTGTTCCCTCACCACAATCCAGATTCTTTTTGGAGTTACCAGTACAGTAACCATACCAGGAAGTACTTAATTTATTAAGCTACTGCTTTTCTTAATCTCAGTGGAGATATTTACTGATAAACAGCTACCTAAGCAGCATGTTCATGTTGTTCCTAAATGAGCTTTTATCTCTCTCCCCTCACCACAAATCAGATTCTTCTGAGGAGTTCCCAGTACATTATCCTTTCCCCTGTGTAATTACCTTAACAAGCTCCAGCTGTTTTTATTCTCAGAAGGTTTACTCCCTGATATACAGCTGCCTACCCCCTTCGTAAGTGCAGGTCCTAAATGAGCTTTTTTCTCTGTTCCCTCACCACAATCCAGATTCTTTTGGGGAGTTACCAGTACAGTAACCATACCAGGAAGTACTTAATTTATTAAGCTACTGCTTTTGTTAATCTCAGTGGAGATATTTACTGATAAACAGCTACCTACGCAGCATGTTCATGTCGTTACTAAATGAGCTTTTATCTCTCTCCCCTCACCACAAATCAGATTCTTCTGAGGAGTTCCCAGTACATTATCCTTTCCCCTGTGTAAATACCTTAACAAACACCAGCTGTTTTTATTCTCAGAAGGTTTACTCCCTGATATACAGCTGCCTACCCCCTTCGTATGTGCAGGTCCTAAATGAGCTTTTTTCTCTGTTCCCTCACCACAATCCAGATTCTTTTGGGGAGTTACCAGTACAGTAACCATACCAGGAAGTACTTAATTTATTAAGCTACTGCTTTACTTAATCTCAGTGGAGATATTTACTGATAAACAGCTACCTACGCAGCATGTACATGTCGTTCCTAAATGAGCTTTTATTTCTCTCCCCTCACCACAAATCAGATTGTCATGAGGAGTTACTAGTACCTTATCCTTTCCCCTGTGTAATTACCTTAACAAGCTCCAGCTGTTTTTATTCTCAGAAGGTTTACTCCCTGATATACAGCTGCCTACCCCATTCGTAAGTGCAGGTCCTAAATGGGCTTTTTTCTCTGTTCCCTCACCCCAATCCAGATTCTTTTGGGGAGTAACCAGTACAGTAACCATACCAGGAAGTACTTAATTTATTAAGCTACTGCTTTTCTTAATCTCAGTGGAGATATTTACTGATAAACAGCTACCTACGCAGCATGTTCATGTCGTTCCTAAATGAGCTTTTATCTCTCTGCCCTAACCACAAATCAGATTCTTCTGAGGAGTTCCCAGTACATTATCCTTTCCCCTTTATAATTACCTTAGCAAGCTCCAGCTGTTTTTATTCTCAGAAGGTTTACTCCCTGATATACAGCTGCCTACCCCCTTCGTAAGGGCAGGTCGTAAATGAGATTTTTTCTCTGTTCCCACACCACAATCCAGATTATTTTGTGGAGTTACCAGTAAGGTAACCATACCAGGAAGTACTTAATTTTTTAAGCTACTGCTTTTCTTAATCGCAGTGGAGATATTTACTGATAACCAGCTACCTACGCAGCATGTTCATGTCGTTCGTAAATGAGCTTTTATCTCTCTCCCCTCACCACGAATCAGATTCTTCTGAGGAGTTCCCAGTACATTATCCTTTCCCCTGTATAATTACCTTAGCAAGCTCCAGCTGTATTTATTCTCAGAAGGTTTACTCCCTGATATACAGCTGCCTACCCCCTTCGTAAGGGCAGGTCGTAAATGAGCTTTTTTCTCTGTTCCCACACCAAAATCCAGATTCTTTTGTGGAGTTACCAGTAAGGTAACCATACCAGGAAGTACTTAATTTATTAAGCTATTGCTTTTCTTAATCTCAGTGGAGATATTTACTGAAAAACAGCTACCTACGCAGCATGTTCATGTCGTTCCTAAATGAGCTTTTATATCTCTCCCCTCACCACAAATCAGATTCTTCTGAGGTGTTCCCAGTACATTATCCTTTCCCCGGTGTAATTACCTTAACAAGCTCCAGCTGTTTTTATTCTCAGAAGGTTTACTCCCTGATATACAGCTGCCTACCCCCTTCATAAGTGCAGGTCCTAAATGAGCTTTTTTCTCTGTTCCCTCACTACAATCCAGATTCTTTTGCGGAGTTACCAGTACAGTATCTATAGCAGGAAGTACTTAATTTATTAAGCTACTGGATTTCTTAATCTCAGTAGAGATATTTACTGATAAACAGCTACCTACGCAGCATGTTCATATCGTTCCTATATGAGCTTTTATCTCTCTCCCCTCACCACAAATCAGATTCTTCTGAGGAGTTCCCAGTACATTATCCTTTCCCCTGTGTAATTACCTTAACAAGCTCCAGCTGTTTTTATTCTCAGAAGGTTTACTCCCTGATATACAGCTGCCTACCCCCTTCGTAAGTGCAGGTCCTAAATGAGCTTTTTTCTCTGTTCCCTCACCACAATCCAGATTCTTTTGGGGAGTTACCAGTACAGTAACCATACCAGGAAGTACTTAATTTATTAAGCTACTGCTTTTGTTAATCTCAGTGGAGATATTTACTGATAAACAGCTACCTACGCAGCATGTTCATGTCGTTACTAAATGAGCTTTTATCTCTCTCCCCTCACCACAAATCAGATTCTTCTGAGGAGTTCCCAGTACATTATCCTTTCCCCTGTGTAAATACCTTAACAAACACCAGCTGTTTTTATTCTCAGAAGGTTTACTCCCTGATATACAGCTGCCTACCCCCTTCGTATGTGCAGGTCCTAAATGAGCTTTTTTCTCTGTTCCCTCACCACAATCCAGATTCTTTTGGGGAGTTACCAGTACAGTAACCATACCAGGAAGTACTTAATTTATTAAGCTACTGCTTTACTTAATCTCAGTGGAGATATTTACTGATAAACAGCTACCTACGCAGCATGTACATGTCGTTCCTAAATGAGCTTTTATTTCTCTCCCCTCACCACAAATCAGATTGTCATGAGGAGTTACTAGTACCTTATCCTTTCCCCTGTGTAATTACCTTAACAAGCTCCAGCTGTTTTTATTCTCAGAAGGTTTACTCCCTGATATACAGCTGCCTACCCCATTCGTAAGTGCAGGTCCTAAATGGGCTTTTTTCTCTGTTCCCTCACCCCAATCCAGATTCTTTTGGGGAGTAACCAGTACAGTAACCATACCAGGAAGTACTTAATTTATTAAGCTACTGCTTTTCTTAATCTCAGTGGAGATATTTACTGATAAACAGCTACCTACGCAGCATGTTCATGTCGTTCCTAAATGAGCTTTTATCTCTCTGCCCTAACCACAAATCAGATTCTTCTGAGGAGTTCCCAGTACATTATCCTTTCCCCTTTATAATTACCTTAGCAAGCTCCAGCTGTTTTTATTCTCAGAAGGTTTACTCCCTGATATACAGCTGCCTACCCCCTTCGTAAGGGCAGGTCGTAAATGAGATTTTTTCTCTGTTCCCACACCACAATCCAGATTATTTTGTGGAGTTACCAGTAAGGTAACCATACCAGGAAGTACTTAATTTTTAAGCTACTGCTTTTCTTAATCGCAGTGGAGATATTTACTGATAACCAGCTACCTACGCAGCATGTTCATGTCGTTCGTAAATGAGCTTTTATCTCTCTCCCCTCACCACGAATCAGATTCTTCTGAGGAGTTCCCAGTACATTATCCTTTCCCCTGTATAATTACCTTAGCAAGCTCCAGCTGTATTTATTCTCAGAAGGTTTACTCCCTGATATACAGCTGCCTACCCCCTTCGTAAGGGCAGGTCGTAAATGAGCTTTTTTCTCTGTTCCCACACCAAAATCCAGATTCTTTTGTGGAGTTACCAGTAAGGTAACCATACCAGGAAGTACTTAATTTATTAAGCTATTGCTTTTCTTAATCTCAGTGGAGATATTTACTGAAAAACAGCTACCTACGCAGCATGTTCATGTCGTTCCTAAATGAGCTTTTATATCTCTCCCCTCACCACAAATCAGATTCTTCTGAGGTGTTCCCAGTACATTATCCTTTCCCCGGTGTAATTACCTTAACAAGCTCCAGCTGTTTTTATTCTCAGAAGGTTTACTCCCTGATATACAGCTGCCTACCCCCTTCATAAGTGCAGGTCCTAAATGAGCTTTTTTCTCTGTTCCCTCACTACAATCCAGATTCTTTTGCGGAGTTACCAGTACAGTATCTATAGCAGGAAGTACTTAATTTATTAAGCTACTGGATTTCTTAATCTCAGTAGAGATATTTACTAATAGACAGCTACGTATGCAGCATGTTCATGTCGTTCTTAAATGAGCTTTTATCTCTCTCCCCTCACCACAAATCAGATTCTTCTGAGGATTTCCCAGTACATTATCCTTTCCCCTGTGTAATTACCTTAACAAGCTCCAGCTGTTTTTATTCTCAGAAGGTTTACTCCCTGATATACAGCCGCCTACCCCCTTCGTAAGTGCAGGTCCCAAATGAGCTTTTTTCTCTGTTCCCTCAGCACAATCCAGATTCTTTTGGGGAGTTACCAGTACAGTAACCATACCAGGAAGTACTTAATTTATTAAGCTACTGCTTTTCATTTTTTTTTTTTTTTTTTTTTTTTTGGCCAGTCCTGGGCCTTGGACTCAGGGCCTGAGCACTGTCCCTGCCTTCTTCCCGCTCAAGGCTAGCACTCTGCCACTTGAGGCACAGCGCCACTTCTGGCCGTTTTCTGTATATGTGGTGCCGGGGAATCGAACCTAGTGCCTCGTGTATCCGAGGCAGGCACTTTTGCCACTAGGCTATATCCCCTGCCCGCTACTGCTTTTCTTAATCTCAGTGGAGATATTTACTGATAAACAGCTACCTACGCAGCATGTTCATGTCGTTCATAAATGAGCTTTTATCTCTCTCCCCTCACGACAAATCAGATTCTTCTGCGGAGTTCCCATTACATTATCCTTTCCCCTGTGTAATTACCTTAACAAGCTCCAGCTGTTTTTATTCTCAGAAGGTTTACTCCCTGATATACAGCTGCCTACCCCCTTCGTAAGTGCAGGTCCTAAATGAGCATTTTTCTCTGTTCCCTCACCACAATCCAGATTCTTTTGGGGAGTTACCAGTACAGTAACCATACCAGGAAGTACTTAATTTATTAAGCTACTGCTTTTCTTTTTATTTTTTTGTTGGCCAGTCCTGGGCCTTGGACTCACGGCCTGAGCACTGTCCCTGCCTTCTTCCCGCTCAAGGCTAGCACTCTGCCACTTGAGCCACAGCGCCACTTCTGGCCGTTCTCTGTATATGTGGTGCCGGGGAATCGAACCTAGGGCCTCTTGTATCCGAGGCAGGCACTTTTGCCACTAGGCTATATACCCAGCCCGCTACTGCTTTTCTTAATCTCAGTGGAGATATTTACTGATAAACAGCTACCTACGCAGCATGTTCATGTCGTTCCTAAATGAGCTTTTATCTCTCTGCCCTCACCACAAATCAGATTCTTCTGAGGAGTTCCCAGTACATTATCCTTTCCCCTGTGTAATTACCTTAACAAGATCCAGCTGTTTTTATTCTCAGAAGGTTTACTCCCTGATATAGAACTGCCTACCCCCTTCGTAAGTGCAGGTCCTAAATGAGCTTTATTCTCTGTTCCCTCACCACAATCCAGATTCTTTGGGCAGTTACCAGTAGAGTAACCATACCAGGAAGTACTTAATTTATTAAGCTACTGCTTTTCTTAATCTCAGTGGAGATATTTACTGATAAACAGCTACCTACGCAGCATGTTCATGTCGTTCCTAAATGAGCTTTTATCTCTCTCCCCTCACCACAAATCACATTCTTCTGAGGACTTCCCAGTACATTATCCTTTCCCCTGTGAAATTACCTTAACAAGCTCCAGCTGTTTTTATTCTCAGAAAGTTTACTCCCTGATATACAGCTGCCTACCCCCTTCGTAAGTGCAGGTCTTAATGCGTTTTTTTCTCTCTTCCCTCACCACAATTCAGATTCTTTTGGGGAGTTACCAGTACAGTAACCATACCAGGAAGTACTTAATGTATTAAGCTACTGCTTTTCTTAATCTCAGTGGAGATATTTACTGATAAACAGCTACCTACGCAGCATGTTCATGTCGTTCTTAAATGAGCTTTTATCTCTCTCCCCTCACCACAAATCAGATTCTTCTGAGGAGTTCCCAGTACATTATCCTTTCCCCTGTGTAATTACCTTAACAAGCTCCAGCTGTTTTTATTCGCAGAAGGTTTAAACCCTGATATACAGATGCCTACCCCCTTCGTAAGTGCAGGTCCTAAATGAGCTTTTTTCTCTGTTCCCTCACCACAATCCAGATTCTTTTGGGGAGTTACCAGTACAGTAACCATACCAGGAAGTACTTAATTTATTAAGCTACTGCTTTTCTTAATCTCAGTGGAGATATTTACTGATAAACAGCTACCTACGCAGCATGTTCATGTCGTTCCTAAATGAGCTTTTATCTCTCTCCCCTCACCACAAATCAGATTCTTCTGAGGAGTTCCCAGTAGATTATCCTTTCCCCTGTGTAATTACATTAACAAGCCCCAGCTGTTTTTATTCTCAGAAGGTTTACTCCCTGATATACAACTACCTACCCCATTCGTAAGTGCAGGTCCTAAATAAGCATTTTTCTCTGTTCCCTCACCACAATCCAGATTCTTTTGGGGAGTTACCAGTACAGTAACCATACCAGGAAGTACTTAATTTATTAAGCTACTGCTTTTCTTAATCTCAGTGGAGGTATTTAATGATAAACAGCTACCTACACAGCATGTTCATATCGTTCCTAAATGAGCTTTTATCTCTCTCCCCTCACCACAAATCAGATTCTTCTGAGGAGTTCCCAGTACATTATCCTTTCCCCTGTGTAATTACCTTAACAAGCTCCAGCTGTTTTTATTCTCAGAAGGTTTACTCCCTGATATACAGCTGCCTACACCCTTCGTAAGTGCAGATCATAAATGAGCTTTTTTCTCTGTTCCCTCTCTACAATCCAGATTCTTTTGGGGAGTTACCAGTACAGTAACCATACAAGGAAGTACTTAATTTATTAAGCTACTGCTTTTCTTAATCTCAGTGGAGATATTTACTGATAAACAGCTACCTACGCAGCATGTTCATGTCGTTCCTAAATGAGCTTTTATCTCTCTCCCCTCACCACAAATCAGATTCTTCTGAGGAGTTCCCAGTACATTATCCTTTCCCCTGTGTAATTACCTTAACAAGCTCCAGCTTTTTTTATTCTCAGAAGGTTTAGTCCCTGATATACAGATGCCTACCCCCTTCGTAAGTGCAGATCATAAATGAGCTTTTTTCTCTGTTCCCTCACCACAATCCAGATTCTTTTGGGGAGTTACCAGTACAGTAACCATACCAGGAAGTACTTAATTTATTATGCTACTGCTTTTCTTAATCTCAGTGGAGATATTTACTGATAAACAGCTACGTACGCAGCATGTTCATGTCGTTCCTAAATGAGCTTTTATCTCTCTCCCCTCACCACAAATCAGATTCTTCTGAGGAGTTCCCAGTACATTATCCTTTCCCCTGTGTAATTACCTTAACAAGCTCCAGCTGTTTTTATTCTCAGAAGGTTTATTCCCTGATATACAGCTGCCTACCCCCTTCGTAAGTGCAGGTCATAATGAGCTTTTTTCTCTGTTCCCTCACCACAATCCAGATTCTTTTGGGGAGTTAGCAGTACAGTAACCATACGAGGAAGTACTTAATTTATTAAGCTACTGCTTTTCTTAATCTCAATGGAGATATTTACTGATAAACAGGTACCTACGCAGCATGTTGATGACGTTCCTAAATGAGCTTTTATCTCTCTGCCCTCACCAGAAATCAGATTCTTCTGAGGAGTTCCCAGTACATTATCCTTTCCCCTGTGTAATTACCTTAACAAGCTCCAGCTGTTTTTATTCTCAGAAGTTTTACTCCCTGATATACAGCTGCCTACCTCCTTCGTAAGTGCATGGACTAAATGAGCTTTTTTCTCTGTTCCCTCACCACAATCCAGATTCTTTTGGGGAGTTACCAGTACAGTAACCATACCAGGAAGTACTTAATTTATTAAGCTACTGCTTTTCTTAATCTCAGTGGAGATATTTACTGATAAACAGCTACCTACGCAGCATGTTCATGTCGTTCCTAAATGAGCTTTTATCTCTCTCCCCTCACCACAAATCAGATTCTTCTGAGGAGTTCCCAGTACATTATCCTTTCCCCTGTGTAATTACCTTAACAAGCTCCAGCTGTTTTTATTCTCAGAAGGTTTACTCCCTGATATACAGCTGACTACCCCCTTCGTAAGTGCAGGTCCTAAATGAGCTTTTTTTCTCTGTTCCCTCACCACATCCAGATTCTTTTTGGGAGTTACCAGTACAGTAACCATACCAGGAAGTACTTAATTTATTAAGCTACTGCTTTTCTTAAAATCAGTGGAGATATTTACTGATAAACAGCTACCTACGCAGCATGTTCATGTCGTTCCTAAATGAGCTTTTATCTCTCTACCCTCAACACAAATCAGATTCTTCTGAGGAGTTCCCAGTACATTATCCTTTCCCCTTTGTAATTACCTTAACAAGCTCCAGCTGTTTTTATTCTCAGAAGGTTTAATCCCTGATATACAGATGCCTACCCCCTTTGTAAGTGCAGGTCCTAAATGAGCTTTTTTCTCTGTTCCCTCACCACAATCCAGATTCTTTTGGGGAGTTACCAGTACAGTAACCATACCAGGAAGTACTTAATTTATTAAGCCACTGCTTTTCTTAATCTCAGTGGAGATATTTACTGATAAACAGCTACCTACGCAGTATGTTCATGTCTTTCCTAAATGAGCTTTTATCAATCTCCCCTCACCAAAAATCAGATTCTCCCGAGGAGTTCCCAGTACATTATCCTTTCCTCTGTGTAATTACCTTAACAAGCTCCAGCTGTTTTTATTCTCAGAAGGTTTACTCCCTGATATACAGCTGCCTACCCAATTCGTAAGTGCAGGTCCTAAATGCGCTTTTTTTCTGTTCCCTCACCACAATCCAGATTCTTTTGGGGAGTTACCAGTACAGTAACCATACCAGGAAGTACTTAATTTATTAAGCTACTGCTTTTCTTAATCTCAGTGGAGATATTTACTGATAAACAGCTACCTACGCAGCATGTTCATGTCGTTCCTAAATGAGCTTTTATCTCTCTCCCCTCACCACAAATCAGATTCTTCTGAGGAGTTCCCAGTACATTATCCTTTCCCCTGTGTAATTACCTTAACAAGCTCCAGCTGTTTTTATACTCAGAAGTTTTACTCCCTGATATACAGCTGCCTACCTCCTTCGTAAGTGCATGGCCTAAATGAGCTTTTTTCTCTGTTCCCTCACCACAATCCAGATTCTTTTGGGGAGTTACCAGTACAGTAACCATACCAGGAAGTACTTAATTTATTAAGCTACTGCTTTTCTTAATCTCAGTGGAGATATTTACTGATAAACAGCTACCTACGCAGCATGTTCATGTCGTTCCTAAATGAGCTTTTATCTCTCTCCCCTCACCACAAATCAGATTCTTCTGAGGAGTTCCCAGTACATTATCCTTTCCCCTGTGTAATTACCTTAACAAGCTCCAGCTGTTTTTATTCTCAGAAGGTTTACTCCCTGATATACAGCTGACTACCCCCTTCGTAAGTGCAGGTCCTAAATGAGCTTTTTTTCTCTGTTCCCTCACCACATCCAGATTCTTTTGGGGAGTTACCAGTACAGTAACCATACGAGGAAGTACTTAATTTATTAAGCTACTGCTTTTCTTAAAATCAGTGGAGATATTTACTGCTAAACAGCTACCTACGCAGCATGATCATGTCGTTCCTAAATGGGCTTTTATCTCTCTCCCCTCACCACAAATCAGATTCTTCTGAGGAGTTCCCAGTACATTATCCTTTCCCCTGTGTAATTACCTTAACAAGCTCCAGATGTTTTTATTCTCAGAAGGTTTACTCCCTGATATACAGCTGCCTACCCCCTTCGTAAGTGCAGGTCATAAATGAGCTTTTTTCTCTCTTCCCTCAACACAATCCAGATTCTTTTGGGGAGTTACCAGTACAGTAACCATACCAGGAAGTACTTAATTTATTAAGCTACTGTTTTCTTAATCTCAGTGGAGATATTTACTGATAAACAGCTACCTACGCAGCATGTTCATGTCGTTCCTAAATGAGCTTTTATCTCTCTACCCTCAACACAAATCAGATTCTTCTGAGGAGTTCCCAGTACATTATCCTTTCCCCTTTGTAATTACCTTAACAAGCTCCAGCTGTTTTTATTCTCAGAAGGTTTAATCCCTGATATACAGATGCCTACCCCCTTTGTAAGTGCAGGTCCTAAATGAGCTTTTTTCTCTGTTCCCTCACCACAGTCCAGATTCTTTTGGGGAGTTACCAGTACAGTAACCATACCAGGAAGTACTTAATTCATTAAGCTACTGCTTTTCTTAATCTCAGGGGAGATATTTACTGATAAACAGCTACCTACGCAGCATGTTCATGTCGTTCCTAAATGAGCTTTTATCTCTCTCCCCTCACCACAAATCAGATTATTCTGAGGAGTTCCCAGTACATTATCCTTTCCCCTGTGTAATTACCTTAACAAGCTCCAGCTGTTTTTATTCTCATAAGTTTTACTACCTGATATACAGCTGCCTACCCCCTTCGTAAGTGCAGGTACTAAATGAGATTTTTTCTCTGTTCCCTCACCACAGTACAGATCTTTTGGGGTGTTCCCAGTACAGTAACCATACCAGGAAGTACTTAGTTTATTAAGCTACTGCTTTTCTTAATCTCAGTGGAGATATTTACTGATAAACTGCTACGTATGCAGCATGTTCATGTCGTTCCTAAATGAGCTTTTATCTCTCTCCCCTCACCACAAATCAGATTCTTCTGAGGAGTTCCCAGTACATTATCCTTTCCCCTGTGTAATTACCTTAACAAGCTCCAGTTGTTTTTATTCTCAGAAGGTTTATTCCCTGAAATACAGCTGCCTACCCCCTTCGTAAGTGCAGGTCCTAAATTAGCTTTTTTCTCTGTTCCCTCAGCACAATCCAGATTCTTTTGGGGAGTTACCAGTACAGTAACCATACCAGGAATTACTTAATGTATTAAGCTACTGCTATTCTTAATCTCAGTGGAGATATTTACTGACAAACAGCTACCTACGCAGCATGTTCATGTCGTTCCTAAATGAGCTTTTATCTCTCTCCCCTCACCACAAATCAGATTCTTCTGAGGAGTTCCCAGTACATTATACTTTCCCCTGTGTAATTACCTTAACAAGCTCCAGCTGTTTTTATTCTCAGAAGGTTTACTCCCTGATATACAGATGCCTACCCCCTTCGTAAGTGCAGATCCTAAATGAGCTTTTTTCTCTGTTCCCTCAGCACAATCCAGATTCTTTTGGGGAGTTACCAGTACAGTAACCATACCAGGAAGTACTTAATTTATTAAGCTACTGCTTTTCTTTTTTTTTTTTTTTTTTGGCCAGTCCTGGGCCTTGGACTCAGGGCCTGAGCACTGTCCCTGCCTTCTTCCCGCTCAAGGCTAGCACTCTGCCACTTGAGGCACAGCGCCACTTCTGGCCGTTTTCTGTATATGTGGTGCCGGGGAATCGAACCTAGTGCCTCGTGTATCCGAGGCAGGCACTTTTGACACTAGGCTATATCCCCTGCCCGCTACTGCTTTTCTTAATCTCAGTGGAGATATTTACTGATAAACAGCTACCTACGCAGCATGTTCATGTCGTTCATAAATGAGCTTTTATCTCTCTCCCCTCACGACAAATCAGATACTTCTGCGGAGTTCCCATTAAATTATCCTTTCCCCTGTGTAATTACCTTAACAAGCTCCAGCTGTTTTTATTCTCAGAAGGTTTACTCCCTGATATACAGCTGCCTACCCCCTTCGTAAGTGCAGGTCCTAAATGAGCATTTTTCTCTGTTCCCTCACCACAATCCAGATTCTTTTGGGGAGTTACCAGTACAGTAACCATACCAGGAAGTACTTAATTTATTAAGCTACTGCTTTTCTTTTTATTTTTTTGTTGGCCAGTCCTGGGCCTTGGACTCACGGCCTGAGCACTGTCCCTGCCTTCTTCCCGCTCAAGGCTAGCACTCTGCCACTTGAGCCACAGCGCCACTTCTGGCCGTTCTCTGTATATGTGGTGCCGGGGAATCGAACCTAGGGCCTCTTGTATCCGAGGCAGGCACTTTTGCCACTAGGCTATATACCCAGCCCGCTACTGCTTTTCTTAATCTCAGTGGAGATATTTACTGATAAACAGCTACCTACGCAGCATGTTCATGTCGTTCCTAAATGAGCTTTTATCTCTCTGCCCTCACCACAAATCAGATTCTTCTGAGGAGTTCCCAGTACATTATCCTTTCCCCTGTGTAATTACCTTAACAAGATCCAGCTGTTTTTATTCTCAGAAGGTTTACTCCCTGATATAGAACTGCCTACCCCCTTCGTAAGTGCAGGTCCTAAATGAGCTTTATTCTCTGTTCCCTCACCACAATCCAGATTCTTTGGGCAGTTACCAGTAGAGTAACCATACCAGGAAGTACTTAATTTATTAAGCTACTGCTTTTCTTAATCTCAGTGGAGATATTTACTGATAAACAGCTACCTACGCAGCATGTTCATGTCGTTCCTAAATGAGCTTTTATCTCTCTCCCCTCACCACAAATCACATTCTTCTGAGGACTTCCCAGTACATTATCCTTTCCCCTGTGAAATTACCTTAACAAGCTCCAGCTGTTTTTATTCTCAGAAGGTTTACTCCCTGATATACAGCTGCCTACCCTATTCGTAAGTGCAGGTCCTAAATGAGCTTTTTTCTCTGTTCCCTCACCACAATCCAGATTCTTTTGGGGAGTTACCAGTACAGTAACCATACCAGGAAGTACTTAATTTATTAAGCTAGTGCTTTTCTTAATCTCAGTGGAGATATTTACTGATAAACAGCTACCTAGGCAGCATGTTCATGTCGTTCCTAAAGGAGCTTTATCTCTCTCCCCTCACCACAAATCAGTTTCTTCTGAGGAGTTCCAAGTACATTATCCTTTCCCCTGTGTAATTACCTTAACAAGCTCCAGCTGTTTTTATTCTCAGAAGGTTTACTCCCTGATATACAGCCGCCTACCCCCTTCGTAAGTGCAGGTCCTAAATGAGCTTTTTTCTCTGTTCCCTCACCACAATCCAGATTCTTTTGTGGAGTTACCAGTACAGTAACCATACCAGGAAGTACTTAATTTATTAAGCTCCTGCTTTTCTTAATCTCCGTGGAGATATTTACTGATAAACAGCTAGCTACGCAGCATGTACATATCGATCCTAAGTGAGCTTTTATCTCTCTCCCCTCACCACAAATCAGATTCTTCTGAGGAGTTCCCAGTACATTATCCTTTCCCCTGTGTAATTACCTTAACAAGCTCCAGCTGTTTTTTTTCTCAGAAGGTTTACTCCCTGATATACAGCTGCCTACACCCTTCGTAAGTGCAGGTCCTAAATGAGCTATTTGCTCTGTTCCCTCACCACAATCCAGATTCTTTTGGGGAGTTACCAGTACAGTAACCATTCTAGGAAGTACTTAATTTATTAAGCTACTGCTTTTCTTAATCTCAGTGGAGATATTTACTGATAAACAGCTACCTATGCAGCATGTACATGTCATTCCTAAATGAGCTTTTATCTCTCTCCCCTCACCACAAATCAGATTCTTCTGAGGAGTTCCCAGTACATTATCCTTTCCCCTGTGTAATTACCTTAACAAGCTCCAGCTGTTTTTATTCTCAGAAGGTTTACTCCCTGATATACAGCTGCCTACCCCCATCGTAAGTGCAGGTCCTAAATGAGCTTTTTTCTCTGTTCCCTCACCACAAATCAGATTCTTCTGAGGAGTTCCCAGTACATTATCCTTTCCCCTGTGTAATTTCCTTCACAAGCTCCAGCTGTTATTATTCTCAGAAGGTTTACTCCCTGATATACTGCTGCCTACCCCCTTCGTAAGTGCAGGTCATAAATGAGCTTTTTTCTCTGTTCCCTCACCACAATCCAGATTCTTTTGGGGAGTTACCAGTACAGTAACCATACCAGGAAGTACTTAATTTATTAAGCTACTGCTTTTCTTAATCTCAGTGCAGATATTTACTGATAAACAGCTACCTACGCAGCATGTTCATGTCGTTCCTAAATGAGCTTTTATCTCTCTGCCCTCAACACAAATCAGATTCTTCTGAGGAGTTCTCAGTACATTATCCTTTCCCCTGTGTAATTACCTTAACAAGCTCCAGCTGTTTTTATTCTCAGAAGGTTTACTCCCTGATATACAGCTGCCTACCCCCATCGTAAGTGCAGGTCCTAAATGAGCTTTTTTCTCTGTTCCCTCACCACAAATCAGATTCTTCTGAGGAGTTCCCAGTACATTATCCTTTCCCCTGTGTAATTTCCTTAACAAGCTCCAGCTGTTTTTATTCTCAGAAGGTTTACTCCCTGATATACAGCTGCCTACCCCCTTCGTAATTGCAGGTCCTAAATGAGCTTTTTTCTCTGTTCCCTCACCACAATCCAGATTCTTTTGGGGAGTTACCAGTACAGTAACCATACCAGGAAGTACTTAATTTATTAAGCTACTGCTTTTCTTAATCTCAGTGGAGATATTTACTGATAAACATGTACCTACACAGAATGTTCATGTCGTTCATAAATGAGCTTTTATCTCTCTCCCCTCACCACAAATCAGATTCTTCTCAGGACTTCCGAGTACATTATCCTTTCCCCTGTGTAATTACCTTAACAAGCTCCAGCTGTTTTTATTCTCAGAAGGTTTACTCCCTGATATACAGCTGCCTACCCCCTTCGTAAGTGCAGGTCCTAAATGAGCTTTTTTCTCTGTTCCCTCACCACAATCCAGATTCTTTTGGGGAGTTACCAGTACAGTAACCATACCAGGAAGTACTTAATTTATTAAGCTACTGCTTTTCTTAATCTCAGTGCAGATATTTACTGATAAACAGCTACCTACGCAGCATGTTCATGTCGTTCCTAAATGCGCTTTTATCTCTCTCCCCTCACCACAAATCAGATTCTTCTGAGGAGTTCCCAGTACATTCTCCTTTCCCCTGTGTAATTACCTTAACAAACGCCAGCTGTTTTATTCCCAGAAGGGATACTCCCTGATATACTGCTGCCTACCCCCTTCGTAAGTGCAGGTCCTAAATGAGCTTTTTTCTCTGTTCCCTCACCACAATCCAGATTCTTTTGGGGAGTTACCAGTACAGTAACCATACCAGGAAGTTCTTAATTTATTAAGCTACTGCTTTTCTTAATCTCAGTGCAGATATTTACTGATAAACAGCTACCTACGCAGCATATTCATGTCGTTCCTAAATGAGCTTTTATCTCTCTCCCCTCACCACAAATCAGATTCTTCTGAGGAGTTCCCTGTAAATTTTCCTTTCCCCTGTGTAATTACCTTAACAAGCTCCAGCTGTTTTATTCCCAGAAGGGATACTCCCTGATATACTGCTGCCTACCCCCTTCGTAAGTGCAGGTCCTAAATGAGCTTTTTTCTCTGTTCCCTCACCACAATCCAGATTCTTTTGGGGAGTTACCAGTACAGTAACCATACCAGGAAGTACTTAATTTATTAAGCTACTGCTTTTCTTAATCTCAGTGCAGATATTTACTGATAAACAGCTACCTACGCAGCATGTTCATATCGTTCTTAATGAGCTTTTATCTCTCTCCCCTCACCACAAATCAGATTCTTCTGAGGAGTTCCCTGTACATTATCCTTTCACCTGTGTAATTACCTTAACAAGCTCCAGCTGTTATTATTCTCAGAAGGTTTACTCCCTGATATACTGATGCCTACCCCCTTCGTAAGTGAAGGTCCTAAATGAGCTTTTTCTCTGTTCCCTCACCACAATCCAGATTGTTTTGGGGAGTTACCAATACAGTAACCATACCAGGAAGTACTTAATTTATTAAGCTACTGCTTTTCTTAATCTCAGTGGAGATATTTACTGATAAACAGCTACGTACGCAGCATGTTCATGTCGTTCCTAAATGAGCTTTTATCTCTCTCCCCTCACCACAAATCAGATTCTTCTGAGGAGTTCCCAGTACATTATCCTTTCCCCTGTGTAATTACCTGAACAAGATCCAGCTGTTTTTATTCTCAGAAGGTTTACTCCCTGATATACAGCTGCCTACCCCCTTCGTAAGTGCAGGTCCTAAATGAGCTTTTTTCTCTGTTCCCTCACCACAATCCAGATTGTTTTGGGGAGTTACCAGTACAGTAACCATACCAGGAAGTACTTAATTTATTAAGCTACTGCTTTTCTTAATCTCAGTGGAGATATTTTCTGATAAACAGCTACCTACGCAGCATGTTCATGTCGTTCCTAAATGAGCTTTTATCTCTCTCCCCTCACCACAAATCAGATTCTTCTGAGGAGTTCCCAGTACATTATCCTTTCCCCTGTGTAAATACCTTAACAACTCCAGAGGTTTTTATTCTCAGAAGGTTTACTCCCTGATATACAGCTGCCTACCCCCTTCGTAAGTACAGGTCCTAAATGAGCTTTTTTCTCTGTTCCCTCACCACAATCCAGATTCTTTTGGGGAGTTACCAGTACAGTAACCATACCAGGAAGTACTTAATTTATTAAGCTATGCTTTTCTTAATCTCAGTGCAGATATTTACTGATAAACAGCTACCTACGCCGCATGTTCATGTCGTTCCTAAATGAGCTTTTATCTCTCTCCCCTCACCACAAATCATATTCTTCTGAGGAGTTCCCAGTACATTATAATTTCCCCTGTGTAATTACCTTAACAAGTTCCAGCTGTTTTTATTCTCAGAAGGTTTACTCCCTGATATACAGCTGCCTACCCCCTTCTTAAGTGCAGGTCCTAAATGAGCTTTTTTCTCTGTTCCCTCACCACAATCCAGATTCTTTTGTGGAGTTACCATTACAGTAACCATTACAGGATGTACTTAATGTATTAAGCTACTGCTTTTCTTAATCTCAGTGGAGATATTTACTGATAAACAGCTACCTACGCAGCATGTTCATGTCGTTCCTAAATGAGCTTTTATCTCTCTGCCCTCACCACTAATCATATTCTTCTGAGGAGTTCCCAGTACATGTTCCTTTCCTCTGGGTAATTACCTTAAAAAGTTTCAGCTGTTTCTATTCTCAGAAGGTTTACTCCCTGATATACAGCTTCCTACCCCCTTCGTAAGTGCAGGTCCTAAATGAGCTTTTTTCTCTGTTTCCTCACCACAATCAAGATTCTTTTGGAGAGTTACCAGTACAGGAACCATACCAGGAAGTACTTAATTTATTAAGCTACTGCTTTTCTTAATCTCAGTGGAGATATTTATTGATAAACAGCTAGCTACGCAGCATGTTCATGTCGTTCCTAAATGAGCTTTTATCTCTCCCCTCACTACAAATCAGATTCTTCTGAGGAGTTCCCAGTACAGTATCCTTTCCCATGTTTAATTACCATAACAAGCTCCAGCTGTTTTTATTCTCAGAAGGTTTACTCCATGATATACAGCTGCCTACCCCCTTCGTAAGTGCAGGTCCTAAATGAGCTTTTTTCTCTGTTCCCTCACCACAATCCAGATTCTTTTGGGGAGTTACCAGTACAGTATCCATAGCAGGAAGTACTTAATTTATTAAGCTACTGCTTTTCTTAATCTCAGCGGAGATATTTACTGATAAACAGCTACCAACGCAGCATGTTCATGTCGTTCCTAAATGAGCTTTTATCTCTCTCCCCTCACCACAAATCAGATTCTTCTGAGGAGTTCCCAGTACATTATCCTTTCCCATGTTTAATTACCTTAACAAGCTCCAGCTGTTTTTATTCTCAGAAGGTTTACTCCCTGATATACTGCTGCCTACCCCTTTCTCAAGTGCAGGTCCTAAATGAGCTTTTTTCTCTGTTCCCTCACCACAATCCAGATTCTTTGGGGAGTTACCAGTACAGTAACCATACCAGGAAGTATTTAATTTATTAAGCTACTGCTTTTCTTAATCTCAGTGGAGATATTTACTGATAAACAGCTACCTACGCAGCATGTTCATGTCGTTCCTAAATGAGCTTTTATCTGTCTCCACTCACCACAAATCAGATTCTTCTGAGGAGTTCCCAGTACATTATCCTTTCCCCTGTGTAATTACCTTAACAAGCTCCAGCTGTTTTTATTCTCAGAAGGTTTACTCCCTGATATACAACTGCCTACCCCCTTCGTATTTGCAGGTCTTAAATGAGCTTTTTTCTCTGTTCCCTCACCACAATCCAGATTCTTTTGGGGAGTTACCAGTACAGTAACCATACCAGGAAGTACTTAATTTATTAAGCTACTGCTTTTCTGAATCTCAGTGGAGATATTTACTGATAAACAGCTACCTACGCAGCATGTTCATGTCGTTCCTAAATGAGCTTTTATCTCTCTCCCATCACCACAAATCAGATTCTTCTGAGGAGTTCCCAGTACATTATCCTTTCCCCTGTGTAATTACCTTAACAAGCTCCAGCTGTTATTATTCTCAGAAGGTTTACTCCCTGATATACTGCTGCCTAACCCCTTCGTAAGTGAAGGTCCTAAATGAGCTTTTTTCTCTGTTCCCTCACCACAATCCAGATTCTTTTGGGGAGTTACCAGTACAGTATACATACCAGGAAGTACTTAATTTATTAAGCTACTACTTTTCTCAATCTCAGTGGAGATATTTACTGATAAACAGCTACCTACGCAGCATGTTCATGTCGTTCCTAAATGAGCTTTTATCTCTCTCCCCTCACCACAAATCAGATTCTTCTCAGGAGTTCCGAGTACATTATCCTTTCCCCTGTGTAATTACCTTAACAAGCTCCAGCTGTTTTTATTCTCAGAAGGTTTACTCCCTGATATACTGCTGCCTACCCCCTTCGTAAGTGCAGGTACTAAATGAGCTTTTTTCTCTGTTCCCTCAGCGCAATCCAGATTCTTTTGGGGAGTTAGGAGTACAGTAACCATACCAGGAAGTACTTAATTTATTCAGCTACTGCTTTTCTTAATCTCAGTGGAGATATTTACTGATAAACAGCTACCTACACAGCATGTTCATGTCGTTCCTAAATGAGCTTTTATCTCTCTCCCCTCACCACAAATCAGATTCTTCTGAGGAGTTCCCAGTACATTATCCTTTCCCCTGTGTAATTACTTTAACAAGCTCCAGCTGTTTTTATTCTCAGAAGGTTTGCTCCCTGATATACAGCTGACTACCCCTTCGTAAGTGCAGGTCATAAATGAGCTTTTTTCTCTGTTCCCTCACCACAATCCAGATTCTTTTGGGGAGTTACCAGTACAGTAACCATACCAGGAAGTACTTAATTTATTAAGCTACTGCTTTTCTTAATCTCAGTGCAGATATTTACTGATAAACAGCTACCTACGCAGCATGTTCATGTCGTTCCTAAATGAGCTTTTATCTCTCTCCCCTCACCACAAATCAGATTCTTCTGAGGAGTTCCCAGTACATTATCCTTTCCCCTGTGTAATTACCTTAACAAGCTCCAGCTGTTTTTATACTCAGAAGTTTTACTCCCTGATATACAGCTGCCTACCTCCTTCGTAAGTGCATGGCCTAAATGAGCTTTTTTCTCTGTTCCCTCACCACAATCCAGATTCTTTTGGGGAGTTACCAGTACAGTAACCATACCAGGAAGTACTTAATTTATTAAGCTACTGCTTTTCTTAATCTCAGTGGAGATATTTACTGATAAACAGCTACCTACGCAGCATGTTCATGTCGTTCCTAAATGAGCTTTTATCTCTCTCCCCTCACCACAAATCAGATTCTTCTGAGGAGTTCCCAGTACATTATCCTTTCCCCTGTGTAATTACCTTAACAAGCTCCAGCTGTTTTTATTCTCAGAAGGTTTACTCCCTGATATACAGCTGACTACCCCCTTCGTAAGTGCAGGTCCTAAATGAGCTTTTTTTCTCTGTTCCCTCACCACATCCAGATTCTTTTGGGGAGTTACCAGTACAGTAACCATACGAGGAAGTACTTAATTTATTAAGCTACTGCTTTTCTTAAAATCAGTGGAGATATTTACTGCTAAACAGCTACCTACGCAGCATGATCATGTCGTTCCTAAATGGGCTTTTATCTCTCTCCCCTCACCACAAATCAGATTCTTCTGAGGAGTTCCCAGTACATTATCCTTTCCCCTGTGTAATTACCTTAACAAGCTCCAGATGTTTTTATTCTCAGAAGGTTTACTCCCTGATATACAGCTGCCTACCCCCTTCGTAAGTGCAGGTCATAAATGAGCTTTTTTCTCTCTTCCCTCAACACAATCCAGATTCTTTTGGGGAGTTACCAGTACAGTAACCATACCAGGAAGTACTTAATTTATTAAGCTACTGTTTTCTTAATCTCAGTGGAGATATTTACTGATAAACAGCTACCTACGCAGCATGTTCATGTCGTTCCTAAATGAGCTTTTATCTCTCTACCCTCAACACAAATCAGATTCTTCTGAGGAGTTCCCAGTACATTATCCTTTCCCCTTTGTAATTACCTTAACAAGCTCCAGCTGTTTTTATTCTCAGAAGGTTTAATCCCTGATATACAGATGCCTACCCCCTTTGTAAGTGCAGGTCCTAAATGAGCTTTTTTCTCTGTTCCCTCACCACAGTCCAGATTCTTTTGGGGAGTTACCAGTACAGTAACCATACCAGGAAGTACTTAATTCATTAAGCTACTGCTTTTCTTAATCTCAGGGGAGATATTTACTGATAAACAGCTACCTACGCAGCATGTTCATGTCGTTCCTAAATGAGCTTTTATCTCTCTCCCCTCACCACAAATCAGATTATTCTGAGGAGTTCCCAGTACATTATCCTTTCCCCTGTGTAATTACCTTAACAAGCTCCAGCTGTTTTTATTCTCATAAGTTTTACTACCTGATATACAGCTGCCTACCCCCTTCGTAAGTGCAGGTACTAAATGAGATTTTTTCTCTGTTCCCTCACCACAGTACAGATCTTTTGGGGTGATCCCAGTACAGTAACCATACCAGGAAGTACTTAGTTTATTAAGCTACTGCTTTTCTTAATCTCAGTGGAGATATTTACTGATAAACTGCTACGTATGCAGCATGTTCATGTCGTTCCTAAATGAGCTTTTATCTCTCTCCCCTCACCACAAATCAGATTCTTCTGAGGAGTTCCCAGTACATTATCCTTTCCCCTGTGTAATTACCTTAACAAGCTCCAGCTGTTTTTATTCTCAGAAGGTTTATTCCCTGAAATACAGCTGCCTACCCCCTTCGTAAGTGCAGGTCCTAAATTAGCTTTTTTCTCTGTTCCCTCAGCACAATCCAGATTCTTTTGGGGAGTTACCAGTACAGTAACCATACCAGGAATTACTTAATGTATTAAGCTACTGCTATTCTTAATCTCAGTGGAGATATTTACTGACAAACAGCTACCTACGCAGCATGTTCATGTCGTTCCTAAATGAGCTTTTATCTCTCTCCCCTCACCACAAATCAGATTCTTCTGAGGAGTTCCCAGTACATTATACTTTCCCCTGTGTAATTACCTTAACAAGCTCCAGCTGTTTTTATTCTCAGAAGGTTTACTCCCTGATATACAGATGCCTACCCCCTTCGTAAGTGCAGATCCTAAATGAGCTTTTTTCTCTGTTCCCTCAGCACAATCCAGATTCTTTTGGGGAGTTACCAGTACAGTAACCATACCAGGAAGTACTTAATTTATTAAGCTACTGCTTTTCTTTTTTTTTTTTTTTTTTTTTTTTTTTTTGGCCAGTCCTGGGCCTTGGACTCAGGGCCTGAGCACTGTCCCTGCCTTCTTCCCGCTCAAGGCTAGCACTCTGCCACTTGAGGCACAGCGCCACTTCTGGCCGTTTTCTGTATATGTGGTGCCGGGGAATCGAACCTAGTGCCTCGTGTATCCGAGGCAGGCACTTTTGACACTAGGCTATATCCCCTGCCCGCTACTGCTTTTCTTAATCTCAGTGGAGATATTTACTGATAAACAGCTACCTACGCAGCATGTTCATGTCGTTCATAAATGAGCTTTTATCTCTCTCCCCTCACGACAAATCAGATTCTTCTGCGGAGTTCCCATTAAATTATCCTTTCCCCTGTGTAATTACCTTAACAAGCTCCAGCTGTTTTTATTCTCAGAAGGTTTACTCCCTGATATACAGCTGCCTACCCCCTTCGTAAGTGCAGGTCCTAAATGAGCATTTTTCTCTGTTCCCTCACCACAATCCAGATTCTTTTGGGGAGTTACCAGTACAGTAACCATACCAGGAAGTACTTAATTTATTAAGCTACTGCTTTTCTTTTTATTTTTTTGTTGGCCAGTCCTGGGCCTTGGACTCACGGCCTGAGCACTGTCCCTGCCTTCTTCCCGCTCAAGGCTAGCACTCTGCCACTTGAGCCACAGCGCCACTTCTGGCCGTTCTCTGTATATGTGGTGCCGGGGAATCGAACCTAGGGCCTCTTGTATCCGAGGCAGGCACTTTTGCCACTAGGCTATATACCCAGCCCGCTACTGCTTTTCTTAATCTCAGTGGAGATATTTACTGATAAACAGCTACCTACGCAGCATGTTCATGTCGTTCCTAAATGAGCTTTTATCTCTCTGCCCTCACCACAAATCAGATTCTTCTGAGGAGTTTCCAGTACATTATCCTTTCCCCTGTGTAATTACCTTAAAAAGATCCAGCTGTTTTTATTCTCAGAAGGTTTACTCCCTGATATAGAACTGCCTACCCCCTTCCTAAGTGCAGGTCCTAAATGAGCTTTATTCTCTGTTCCCTCACCACAATCCAGATTCTTTGGGCAGTTACCAGTAGAGTAACCATACCAGGAAGTACTTAATTTATTAAGCTACTGCTTTTCTTAATCTCAGTGGAGATATTTACTGATAAACAGCTACCTACGCAGCATGTTCATGTCGTTCCTAAATGAGCTTTTATCTCTCTCCCCTCACCACAAATCACATTCTTCTGAGGACTTCCCAGTACATTATCCTTTCCCCTGTGAAATTACCTTAACAAGCTCCAGCTGTTTTTATTCTCAGAAGGTTTACTCCCTGATATACAGCTGCCTACCCTATTCGTAAGTGCAGGTCCTAAATGAGCTTTTTTCTCTGTTCCCTCACCACAATCCAGATTCTTTTGGGGAGTTACCAGTACAGTAACCATACCAGGAAGTACTTAATTTATTAAGCTAGTGCTTTTCTTAATCTCAGTGGAGATATTTACTGATAAACAGCTACCTAGGCAGCATGTTCATGTCGTTCCTAAAGGAGCTTTATCTCTCTCCCCTCACCACAAATCAGTTTCTTCTGAGGAGTTCCAAGTACATTATCCTTTCCCCTGTGTAATTACCTTAACAAGCTCCAGCTGTTTTTATTCTCAGAAGGTTTACTCCCTGATATACAGCCGCCTACCCCCTTCGTAAGTGCAGGTCCTAAATGAGCTTTTTTCTCTGTTCCCTCACCACAATCCAGATTCTTTTGTGGAGTTACCAGTACAGTAACCATACCAGGAAGTACTTAATTTATTAAGCTCCTGCTTTTCTTAATCTCCGTGGAGATATTTACTGATAAACAGCTAGCTACGCAGCATGTACATATCGATCCTAAGTGAGCTTTTATCTCTCTCCCCTCACCACAAATCAGATTCTTCTGAGGAGTTCCCAGTACATTATCCTTTCCCCTGTGTAATTACCTTAACAAGCTCCAGCTGTTTTTTTTCTCAGAAGGTTTACTCCCTGATATACAGCTGCCTACACCCTTCGTAAGTGCAGGTCCTAAATGAGCTATTTGCTCTGTTCCCTCACCACAATCCAGATTCTTTTGGGGAGTTACCAGTACAGTAACCATTCTAGGAAGTACTTAATTTATTAAGCTACTGCTTTTCTTAATCTCAGTGGAGATATTTACTGATAAACAGCTACCTATGCAGCATGTACATGTCATTCCTAAATGAGCTTTTATCTCTCTCCCCTCACCACAAATCAGATTCTTCTGAGGAGTTCCCAGTACATTATCCTTTCCCCTGTGTAATTACCTTAACAAGCTCCAGCTGTTTTTATTCTCAGAAGGTTTACTCCCTGATATACAGCTGCCTACCCCCATCGTAAGTGCAGGTCCTAAATGAGCTTTTTTCTCTGTTCCCTCACCACAAATCAGATTCTTCTGAGGAGTTCCCAGTACATTATCCTTTCCCCTGTGTAATTTCCTTCACAAGCTCCAGCTGTTATTATTCTCAGAAGGTTTACTCCCTGATATACTGCTGCCTACCCCCTTCGTAAGTGCAGGTCATAAATGAGCTTTTTTCTCTGTTCCCTCACCACAATCCAGATTCTTTTGGGGAGTTACCAGTACAGTAACCATACCAGGAAGTACTTAATTTATTAAGCTACTGCTTTTCTTAATCTCAGTGCAGATATTTACTGATAAACAGCTACCTACGCAGCATGTTCATGTCGTTCCTAAATGAGCTTTTATCTCTCTGCCCTCAACACAAATCAGATTCTTCTGAGGAGTTCTCAGTACATTATCCTTTCCCCTGTGTAATTACCTTAACAAGCTCCAGCTGTTTTTATGCTCAGAAGGTTTACTCCCTGATATACAGCTGCCTACCCCCATCGTAAGTGCAGGTCCTAAATGAGCTTTTTTCTCTGTTCCCTCACCACAAATCAGATTCTTCTGAGGAGTTCCCAGTACATTATCCTTTCCCCTGTGTAATTTCCTTAACAAGCTCCAGCTGTTTTTATTCTCAGAAGGTTTACTCCCTGATATACAGCTGCCTACCCCCTTCGTAATTGCAGGTCCTAAATGAGCTTTTTTCTCTGTTCCCTCACCACAATCCAGATTCTTTTGGGGAGTTACCAGTACAGTAACCATACCAGGAAGTACTTAATTTATTAAGCTACTGCTTTTCTTAATCTCAGTGCAGATATTTACTGATAAACAGCTACCTACGCAGCATGTTCATATCGTTCTTAATGAGCTTTTATCTCTCTCCCCTCACCACAAATCAGATTCTTCTGAGGAGTTCCCTGTACATTATCCTTTCACCTGTGTAATTACCTTAACAAGCTCCAGCTGTTATTATTCTCAGAAGGTTTACTCCCTGATATACTGATGCCTACCCCCTTCGTAAGTGAAGGTCCTAAATGAGCTTTTTCTCTGTTCCCTCACCACAATCCAGATTGTTTTGGGGAGTTACCAATACAGTAACCATACCAGGAAGTACTTAATTTATTAAGCTACTGCTTTTCTTAATCTCAGTGGAGATATTTACTGATAAACAGCTACGTACGCAGCATGTTCATGTCGTTCCTAAATGAGCTTTTATCTCTCTCCCCTCACCACAAATCAGATTCTTCTGAGGAGTTCCCAGTACATTATCCTTTCCCCTGTGTAATTACCTGAACAAGATCCAGCTGTTTTTATTCTCAGAAGGTTTACTCCCTGATATACAGCTGCCTACCCCCTTCGTAAGTGCAGGTCCTAAATGAGCTTTTTTCTCTGATCCCTCACCACAATCCAGATTGTTTTGGGGAGTTACCAGTACAGTAACCATACCAGGAAGTACTTAATTTATTAAGCTACTGCTTTTCTTAATCTCAGTGGAGATATTTTCTGATAAACAGCTACCTACGCAGCATGTTCATGTCGTTCCTAAATGAGCTTTTATCTCTCTCCCCTCACCACAAATCAGATTCTTCTGAGGAGTTCCCAGTACATTATCCTTTCCCCTGTGTAAATACCTTAACAACTCCAGAGGTTTTTATTCTCAGAAGGTTTACTCCCTGATATACAGCTGCCTACCTCCTTCGTAAGTGCATGGCCTAAATGAGCTTTTTTCTCTGTTCCCTCACCACAATCCAGATTCTTTTGGGGAGTTACCAGTACAGTAACCATACCAGGAAGTACTTAATTTATTAAGCTACTGCTTTTCTTAATCTCAGTGGAGATATTTACTGATAAACAGCTACCTACGCAGCATGTTCATGTCGTTCCTAAATGAGCTTTTATCTCTCTCCCCTCACCACAAATCAGATTCTTCTGAGGAGTTCCCAGTACATTATCCTTTCCCCTGTGTAATTACCTTAACAAGCTCCAGCTGTTTTTATTCTCAGAAGGTTTACTCCCTGATATACAGCTGACTACCCCCTTCGTAAGTGCAGGTCCTAAATGAGCTTTTTTTCTCTGTTCCCTCACCACATCCAGATTCTTTTGGGGAGTTACCAGTACAGTAACCATACGAGGAAGTACTTAATTTATTAAGCTACTGCTTTTCTTAAAATCAGTGGAGATATTTACTGCTAAACAGCTACCTACGCAGCATGATCATGTCGTTCCTAAATGGGCTTTTATCTCTCTCCCCTCACCACAAATCAGATTCTTCTGAGGAGTTCCCAGTACATTATCCTTTCCCCTGTGTAATTACCTTAACAAGCTCCAGATGTTTTTATTCTCAGAAGGTTTACTCCCTGATATACAGCTGCCTACCCCCTTCGTAAGTGCAGGTCATAAATGAGCTTTTTTCTCTCTTCCCTCAACACAATCCAGATTCTTTTGGGGAGTTACCAGTACAGTAACCATACCAGGAAGTACTTAATTTATTAAGCTACTGTTTTCTTAATCTCAGTGGAGATATTTACTGATAAACAGCTACCTACGCAGCATGTTCATGTCGTTCCTAAATGAGCTTTTATCTCTCTACCCTCAACACAAATCAGATTCTTCTGAGGAGTTCCCAGTACATTATCCTTTCCCCTTTGTAATTACCTTAACAAGCTCCAGCTGTTTTTATTCTCAGAAGG
The DNA here is from genome assembly GCF_023159225.1 of Perognathus longimembris pacificus. NCBI lineage: Eukaryota > Metazoa > Chordata > Mammalia > Rodentia > Heteromyidae > Perognathus > Perognathus longimembris. The sequence continues at coordinate 32,592 of NW_025957197.1, read as the reverse complement.
TTTAATCCCTGATATACAGATGCCTACCCCCTTTGTAAGTGCAGGTCCTAAATGAGCTTTTTTCTCTGTTCCCTCACCACAGTCCAGATTCTTTTGGGGAGTTACCAGTACAGTAACCATACCAGGAAGTACTTAATTCATTAAGCTACTGCTTTTCTTAATCTCAGGGGAGATATTTACTGATAAACAGCTACCTACGCAGCATGTTCATGTCGTTCCTAAATGAGCTTTTATCTCTCTCCCCTCACCACAAATCAGATTATTCTGAGGAGTTCCCAGTACATTATCCTTTCCCCTGTGTAATTACCTTAACAAGCTCCAGCTGTTTTTATTCTCATAAGTTTTACTACCTGATATACAGCTGCCTACCCCCTTCGTAAGTGCAGGTACTAAATGAGATTTTTTCTCTGTTCCCTCACCACAGTACAGATCTTTTGGGGTGATCCCAGTACAGTAACCATACCAGGAAGTACTTAGTTTATTAAGCTACTGCTTTTCTTAATCTCAGTGGAGATATTTACTGATAAACTGCTACGTATGCAGCATGTTCATGTCGTTCCTAAATGAGCTTTTATCTCTCTCCCCTCACCACAAATCAGATTCTTCTGAGGAGTTCCCAGTACATTATCCTTTCCCCTGTGTAATTACCTTAACAAGCTCCAGCTGTTTTTATTCTCAGAAGGTTTATTCCCTGAAATACAGCTGCCTACCCCCTTCGTAAGTGCAGGTCCTAAATTAGCTTTTTTCTCTGTTCCCTCAGCACAATCCAGATTCTTTTGGGGAGTTACCAGTACAGTAACCATACCAGGAATTACTTAATGTATTAAGCTACTGCTATTCTTAATCTCAGTGGAGATATTTACTGACAAACAGCTACCTACGCAGCATGTTCATGTCGTTCCTAAATGAGCTTTTATCTCTCTCCCCTCACCACAAATCAGATTCTTCTGAGGAGTTCCCAGTACATTATACTTTCCCCTGTGTAATTACCTTAACAAGCTCCAGCTGTTTTTATTCTCAGAAGGTTTACTCCCTGATATACAGATGCCTACCCCCTTCGTAAGTGCAGATCCTAAATGAGCTTTTTTCTCTGTTCCCTCAGCACAATCCAGATTCTTTTGGGGAGTTACCAGTACAGTAACCATACCAGGAAGTACTTAATTTATTAAGCTACTGCTTTTCTTTTTTTTTTTTTTTTTTTTTTTTTTTTTGGCCAGTCCTGGGCCTTGGACTCAGGGCCTGAGCACTGTCCCTGCCTTCTTCCCGCTCAAGGCTAGCACTCTGCCACTTGAGGCACAGCGCCACTTCTGGCCGTTTTCTGTATATGTGGTGCCGGGGAATCGAACCTAGTGCCTCGTGTATCCGAGGCAGGCACTTTTGACACTAGGCTATATCCCCTGCCCGCTACTGCTTTTCTTAATCTCAGTGGAGATATTTACTGATAAACAGCTACCTACGCAGCATGTTCATGTCGTTCATAAATGAGCTTTTATCTCTCTCCCCTCACGACAAATCAGATTCTTCTGCGGAGTTCCCATTAAATTATCCTTTCCCCTGTGTAATTACCTTAACAAGCTCCAGCTGTTTTTATTCTCAGAAGGTTTACTCCCTGATATACAGCTGCCTACCCCCTTCGTAAGTGCAGGTCCTAAATGAGCATTTTTCTCTGTTCCCTCACCACAATCCAGATTCTTTTGGGGAGTTACCAGTACAGTAACCATACCAGGAAGTACTTAATTTATTAAGCTACTGCTTTTCTTTTTATTTTTTTGTTGGCCAGTCCTGGGCCTTGGACTCACGGCCTGAGCACTGTCCCTGCCTTCTTCCCGCTCAAGGCTAGCACTCTGCCACTTGAGCCACAGCGCCACTTCTGGCCGTTCTCTGTATATGTGGTGCCGGGGAATCGAACCTAGGGCCTCTTGTATCCGAGGCAGGCACTTTTGCCACTAGGCTATATACCCAGCCCGCTACTGCTTTTCTTAATCTCAGTGGAGATATTTACTGATAAACAGCTACCTACGCAGCATGTTCATGTCGTTCCTAAATGAGCTTTTATCTCTCTGCCCTCACCACAAATCAGATTCTTCTGAGGAGTTTCCAGTACATTATCCTTTCCCCTGTGTAATTACCTTAAAAAGATCCAGCTGTTTTTATTCTCAGAAGGTTTACTCCCTGATATAGAACTGCCTACCCCCTTCGTAAGTGCAGGTCCTAAATGAGCTTTATTCTCTGTTCCCTCACCACAATCCAGATTCTTTGGGCAGTTACCAGTAGAGTAACCATACCAGGAAGTACTTAATTTATTAAGCTACTGCTTTTCTTAATCTCAGTGGAGATATTTACTGATAAACAGCTACCTACGCAGCATGTTCATGTCGTTCCTAAATGAGCTTTTATCTCTCTCCCCTCACCACAAATCACATTCTTCTGAGGACTTCCCAGTACATTATCCTTTCCCCTGTGAAATTACCTTAACAAGCTCCAGCTGTTTTTATTCTCAGAAGGTTTACTCCCTGATATACAGCTGCCTACCCTATTCGTAAGTGCAGGTCCTAAATGAGCTTTTTTCTCTGTTCCCTCACCACAATCCAGATTCTTTTGGGGAGTTACCAGTACAGTAACCATACCAGGAAGTACTTAATTTATTAAGCTAGTGCTTTTCTTAATCTCAGTGGAGATATTTACTGATAAACAGCTACCTAGGCAGCATGTTCATGTCGTTCCTAAAGGAGCTTTATCTCTCTCCCCTCACCACAAATCAGTTTCTTCTGAGGAGTTCCAAGTACATTATCCTTTCCCCTGTGTAATTACCTTAACAAGCTCCAGCTGTTTTTATTCTCAGAAGGTTTACTCCCTGATATACAGCCGCCTACCCCCTTCGTAAGTGCAGGTCCTAAATGAGCTTTTTTCTCTGTTCCCTCACCACAATCCAGATTCTTTTGTGGAGTTACCAGTACAGTAACCATACCAGGAAGTACTTAATTTATTAAGCTCCTGCTTTTCTTAATCTCCGTGGAGATATTTACTGATAAACAGCTAGCTACGCAGCATGTACATATCGATCCTAAGTGAGCTTTTATCTCTCTCCCCTCACCACAAATCAGATTCTTCTGAGGAGTTCCCAGTACATTATCCTTTCCCCTGTGTAATTACCTTAACAAGCTCCAGCTGTTTTTTTTCTCAGAAGGTTTACTCCCTGATATACAGCTGCCTACACCCTTCGTAAGTGCAGGTCCTAAATGAGCTATTTGCTCTGTTCCCTCACCACAATCCAGATTCTTTTGGGGAGTTACCAGTACAGTAACCATTCTAGGAAGTACTTAATTTATTAAGCTACTGCTTTTCTTAATCTCAGTGGAGATATTTACTGATAAACAGCTACCTATGCAGCATGTACATGTCATTCCTAAATGAGCTTTTATCTCTCTCCCCTCACCACAAATCAGATTCTTCTGAGGAGTTCCCAGTACATTATCCTTTCCCCTGTGTAATTACCTTAACAAGCTCCAGCTGTTTTTATTCTCAGAAGGTTTACTCCCTGATATACAGCTGCCTACCCCCATCGTAAGTGCAGGTCCTAAATGAGCTTTTTTCTCTGTTCCCTCACCACAAATCAGATTCTTCTGAGGAGTTCCCAGTACATTATCCTTTCCCCTGTGTAATTTCCTTCACAAGCTCCAGCTGTTATTATTCTCAGAAGGTTTACTCCCTGATATACTGCTGCCTACCCCCTTCGTAAGTGCAGGTCATAAATGAGCTTTTTTCTCTGTTCCCTCACCACAATCCAGATTCTTTTGGGGAGTTACCAGTACAGTAACCATACCAGGAAGTACTTAATTTATTAAGCTACTGCTTTTCTTAATCTCAGTGCAGATATTTACTGATAAACAGCTACCTACGCAGCATGTTCATGTCGTTCCTAAATGAGCTTTTATCTCTCTGCCCTCAACACAAATCAGATTCTTCTGAGGAGTTCTCAGTACATTATCCTTTCCCCTGTGTAATTACCTTAACAAGCTCCAGCTGTTTTTATGCTCAGAAGGTTTACTCCCTGATATACAGCTGCCTACCCCCATCGTAAGTGCAGGTCCTAAATGAGCTTTTTTCTCTGTTCCCTCACCACAAATCAGATTCTTCTGAGGAGTTCCCAGTACATTATCCTTTCCCCTGTGTAATTTCCTTAACAAGCTCCAGCTGTTTTTATTCTCAGAAGGTTTACTCCCTGATATACAGCTGCCTACCCCCTTCGTAATTGCAGGTCCTAAATGAGCTTTTTTCTCTGTTCCCTCACCACAATCCAGATTCTTTTGGGGAGTTACCAGTACAGTAACCATACCAGGAAGTACTTAATTTATTAAGCTACTGCTTTTCTTAATCTCAGTGCAGATATTTACTGATAAACAGCTACCTACGCAGCATGTTCATATCGTTCTTAATGAGCTTTTATCTCTCTCCCCTCACCACAAATCAGATTCTTCTGAGGAGTTCCCTGTACATTATCCTTTCACCTGTGTAATTACCTTAACAAGCTCCAGCTGTTATTATTCTCAGAAGGTTTACTCCCTGATATACTGATGCCTACCCCCTTCGTAAGTGAAGGTCCTAAATGAGCTTTTTCTCTGTTCCCTCACCACAATCCAGATTGTTTTGGGGAGTTACCAATACAGTAACCATACCAGGAAGTACTTAATTTATTAAGCTACTGCTTTTCTTAATCTCAGTGGAGATATTTACTGATAAACAGCTACGTACGCAGCATGTTCATGTCGTTCCTAAATGAGCTTTTATCTCTCTCCCCTCACCACAAATCAGATTCTTCTGAGGAGTTCCCAGTACATTATCCTTTCCCCTGTGTAATTACCTGAACAAGATCCAGCTGTTTTTATTCTCAGAAGGTTTACTCCCTGATATACAGCTGCCTACCCCCTTCGTAAGTGCAGGTCCTAAATGAGCTTTTTTCTCTGATCCCTCACCACAATCCAGATTGTTTTGGGGAGTTACCAGTACAGTAACCATACCAGGAAGTACTTAATTTATTAAGCTACTGCTTTTCTTAATCTCAGTGGAGATATTTTCTGATAAACAGCTACCTACGCAGCATGTTCATGTCGTTCCTAAATGAGCTTTTATCTCTCTCCCCTCACCACAAATCAGATTCTTCTGAGGAGTTCCCAGTACATTATCCTTTCCCCTGTGTAAATACCTTAACAACTCCAGAGGTTTTTATTCTCAGAAGGTTTACTCCCTGATATACAGCTGCCTACCCCCTTCGTAAGTACAGGTCCTAAATGAGCTTTTTTCTCTGTTCCCTCACCACAATCCAGATTCTTTTGGGGAGTTACCAGTACAGTAACCATACCAGGAAGTACTTAATTTATTAAGCTATGCTTTTCTTAATCTCAGTGCAGATATTTACTGATAAACAGCTACCTACGCCGCATGTTCATGTCGTTCCTAAATGAGCTTTTATCTCTCTCCCCTCACCACAAATCATATTCTTCTGAGGAGTTCCCAGTACATTATAATTTCCCCTGTGTAATTACCTTAACAAGTTCCAGCTGTTTTTATTCTCAGAAGGTTTACTCCCTGATATACAGCTGCCTACCCCCTTCTTAAGTGCAGGTCCTAAATGAGCTTTTTTCTCTGTTCCCTCACCACAATCCAGATTCTTTTGTGGAGTTACCATTACAGTAACCATTACAGGATGTACTTAATGTATTAAGCTACTGCTTTTCTTAATCTCAGTGGAGATATTTACTGATAAACAGCTACCTACGCAGCATGTTCATGTCGTTCCTAAATGAGCTTTTATCTCTCTGCCCTCACCACTAATCATATTCTTCTGAGGAGTTCCCAGTACATGTTCCTTTCCTCTGGGTAATTACCTTAAAAAGTTTCAGCTGTTTCTATTCTCAGAAGGTTTACTCCCTGATATACAGCTTCCTACCCCCTTCGTAAGTGCAGGTCCTAAATGAGCTTTTTTCTCTGTTTCCTCACCACAATCAAGATTCTTTTGGAGAGTTACCAGTACAGGAACCATACCAGGAAGTACTTAATTTATTAAGCTACTGCTTTTCTTAATCTCAGTGGAGATATTTATTGATAAACAGCTAGCTACGCAGCATGTTCATGTCGTTCCTAAATGAGCTTTTATCTCTCCCCTCACTACAAATCAGATTCTTCTGAGGAGTTCCCAGTACAGTATCCTTTCCCATGTTTAATTACCATAACAAGCTCCAGCTGTTTTTATTCTCAGAAGGTTTACTCCATGATATACAGCTGCCTACCCCCTTCGTAAGTGCAGGTCCTAAATGAGCTTTTTTCTCTGTTCCCTCACCACAATCCAGATTCTTTTGGGGAGTTACCAGTACAGTATCCATAGCAGGAAGTACTTAATTTATTATGCTACTGCTTTTCTTAATCTCAGCGGAGATATTTACTGATAAACAGCTACCAACGCAGCATGTTCATGTCGTTCCTAAATGAGCTTTTATCTCTCTCCCCTCACCACAAATCAGATTCTTCTGAGGAGTTCCCAGTACATTATCCTTTCCCATGTTTAATTACCTTAACAAGCTCCAGCTGTTTTTATTCTCAGAAGGTTTACTCCCTGATATACTGCTGCCTACCCCTTTCTCAAGTGCAGGTCCTAAATGAGCTTTTTTCTCTGTTCCCTCACCACAATCCAGATTCTTTGGGGAGTTACCAGTACAGTAACCATACCAGGAAGTATTTAATTTATTAAGCTACTGCTTTTCTTAATCTCAGTGGAGATATTTACTGATAAACAGCTACCTACGCAGCATGTTCATGTCGTTCCTAAATGAGCTTTTATCTGTCTCCACTCACCACAAATCAGATTCTTCTGAGGAGTTCCCAGTACATTATCCTTTCCCCTGTGTAATTACCTTAACAAGCTCCAGCTGTTTTTATTCTCAGAAGGTTTACTCCCTGATATACAACTGCCTACCCCCTTCGTATTTGCAGGTCTTAAATGAGCTTTTTTCTCTGTTCCCTCACCACAATCCAGATTCTTTTGGGGAGTTACCAGTACAGTAACCATACCAGGAAGTACTTAATTTATTAAGCTACTGCTTTTCTGAATCTCAGTGGAGATATTTACTGATAAACAGCTACCTACGCAGCATGTTCATGTCGTTCCTAAATGAGCTTTTATCTCTCTCCCATCACCACAAATCAGATTCTTCTGAGGAGTTCCCAGTACATTATCCTTTCCCCTGTGTAATTACCTTAACAAGCTCCAGCTGTTATTATTCTCAGAAGGTTTACTCCCTGATATACTGCTGCCTAACCCCTTCGTAAGTGAAGGTCCTAAATGAGCTTTTTTCTCTGTTCCCTCACCACAATCCAGATTCTTTTGGGGAGTTACCAGTACAGTATACATACCAGGAAGTACTTAATTTATTAAGCTACTACTTTTCTCAATCTCAGTGGAGATATTTACTGATAAACAGCTACCTACGCAGCATGTTCATGTCGTTCCTAAATGAGCTTTTATCTCTCTCCCCTCACCACAAATCAGATTCTTCTCAGGAGTTCCGAGTACATTATCCTTTCCCCTGTGTAATTACCTTAACAAGCTCCAGCTGTTTTTATTCTCAGAAGGTTTACTCCCTGATATACTTCTGCCTACCCCCTTCGTAAGTGCAGGTACTAAATGAGCTTTTTTCTCTGTTCCCTCAGCGCAATCCAGATTCTTTTGGGGAGTTAGGAGTACAGTAACCATACCAGGAAGTACTTAATTTATTCAGCTACTGCTTTTCTTAATCTCAGTGGAGATATTTACTGATAAACAGCTACCTACACAGCATGTTCATGTCGTTCCTAAATGAGCTTTTATCTCTCTCCCCTCACCACAAATCAGATTCTTCTGAGGAGTTCCCAGTACATTATCCTTTCCCCTGTGTAATTACTTTAACAAGCTCCAGCTGTTTTTATTCTCAGAAGGTTTGCTCCCTGATATACAGCTGACTACCCCTTCGTAAGTGCAGGTCATAAATGAGCTTTTTTCTCTGTTCCCTCACCACAATCCAGATTCTTTTGGGGAGTTACCAGTACAGTAACCATACCAGGAAGTACTTAATTTATTAAGCTACTGCTTTTCTTAATCTCAGTGCAGATATTTACTGATAAACAGCTACCTACGCAGCATATTTATGTCATTCTTAAATGAGCTTTTATCTCTCTGCCCTCACCACAAATCAGATTCGTCTGAGGAGTTCCCAGTACATTATCCTTTCCCCTGTGTAATTACCTTAACAAGCTCCAGGTGTTTTTATTCTCAGAAGGTTTACTCCCTGATATACAGCTGCCTACCCCCTTCGTAAGTGGAGGTCCTAAATGAGCTTTTTTCTCTGTTCCCTCACCAAAATCCAGATTCTTTTGGGGAGATACCAGTACAGTAACCATACCAGGAAGTACTTAATTTATTAAGCTCTGCTTTTCTTAATCTCAGTGCAGATATTTACTGATAAACAGCTACCTACGCCGCATGTTCATGTCGTTCGTAAATGAGCTTTTATCTCTCTCCCCTCACCACAAATCAGATTCTTCTGAGGAGTTCCCAGTACATTATCCTTTCCCCTGTGTAATTACCTTAACAAGCTCAGGCTGTTTTTATTCTCAGAAGGTTTACTCCCTGATATACAGCTGCCTACCCCCTTCGTAAGTGCAGGTCCTAAATGAGCTTTTTTCTCTGTTCCCTCACCACAATCCAGATTCTTTTGTGGATTTACCATTTCAGTAACCATACCAGGAAGTACTTAATTTATTAAGCTACTGCTTTTCTTAATCTCAGTGGAGATATTTACTGATAAACAGCTACGTATGCAGCATGTTCATGTCGTTCATAAATGAGCTTTTATCTCTCTCCCCTCACCACAAATCAGATTCTTCTGAGGAGTTCCCAGTACATTATCCTTTCCCCTGTGTAATTACCTTAACAAGCTCCAGCTGTTATTATTCTCAGAAGGTTTACTCCCTGATATACTGCTGCCTAACCCCTTCGTAAGTGAAGGTCCTAAATGAGCTTTTTTCTCTGTTCCCTCACCACAATCCAGATTCTTTTGGGGAGTTACCAGTACAGTAACCATACCAGGAAGTACTTAATTTATTAAGCTACTGCTTTTCTTAATCTCAGTGGAGATATTTACTGATAAACAACTACGTATGCAGCATGTTCATGTTGTTCCTATATGAGCTTTTATCTCTCTCCCCTCACCACAAATCAGATTCTTCTGAGGAGTTCCCAGTACATTATCCTTTCCCCTGTGCAATTACCTGAACAAGCTCCAGCTGTTTTTATTCCAGAAGGTTTACTCCCTGATATACTGCTGCCTACACCCTTCGTAAGTGCAGGTCCTAAATGAGCTTTTTTCTCTGTTCCCTCACCACAATCCAGATTCTTTTAGGGAGTTACCAGTACAGTATACATACCAGGAAGTACTTAATTTATTAAGCTACTACTTTTCTCAATCTCAGTGGAGATATTTACTGATAAACAGCTACCTACGCAGCATGTTCATGTCGTTCCTAAATGAGCTTTTATCTCTCTCCCCTCACCACAAATCAGATTCTTCTCAGGAGTTCCGAGTACATTATCCTTTCCCCTGTGTAATTACCTTAACAAGCTCCAGCTGTTTTTATTCTCAGAAGGTTTACTCCCTGATATACTGCTGCCTACCCCCTTCGTAAGTGCAGGTACTAAATGAGCTTTTTTCTCTGTTCCCTCAGCGCAATCCAGATTCTTTTGGGGAGTTAGGAGTACAGTAACCATACCAGGAAGTACTTAATTTATTCAGCTACTGCTTTTCTTAATCTCAGTGGAGATATTTACTGATAAACAGCTACCTACACAGCATGTTCATGTCGTTCCTAAATGAGCTTTTATCTCTCTCCCCTCACCACAAATCAGATTCTTCTGAGGAGTTCCCAGTACATTATCCTTTCCCCTGTGTAATTACTATAACAAGCTCCAGCTGTTTTTATTCTCAGAAGGTTTGCTCCCTGATATACAGCTGACTACCCCTTCGTAAGTGCAGGTCATAAATGAGCTTTTTTCTCTGTTCCCTCACCACAATCCAGATTCTTTTGGGGAGTTACCAGTACAGTAACCATACCAGGAAGTACTTAATTTATTAAGCTACTGCTTTTCTTAATCTCAGTGCAGATATTTACTGATAAACAGCTACCTACGCAGCATATTTATGTCATTCTGAAATGAGCTTTTATCTCTCTGCCCTCACCACAAATCAGATTCGTCTGAGGAGTTCCCAGTACATTATCCTTTCCCCTGTGTATTTACCTTAACAAGCTCCAGCTGTTTTTATTCTCAGAAGGTTTACTCCCTGATATACAGCTGCCTACCCCCTTCGTAAGTGGAGGTCCTAAATGAGCTTTTTTCTCTGTTCCCTCACCAAAATCCAGATTCTTTTGGGGAGATACCAGTACAGTAACCATACCAGGAAGTACTTAATTTATTAAGCTATGCTTTTCTTAATCTCAGTGCAGATATTTACTGATAAACAGCTACCTACGCCGCATGTTCATGTCGTTCGTAAATGAGCTTTTATCTCTCTCCCCTCACCACAAATCAGATTCTTCTGAGGAGTTCCCAGTACATTATCCTTTCCCCTGTGTAATTACCTTAACAAGCTCAGGCTGTTTTTATCCTCAGAAGGTTTACTCCCTGATATACAGCTGCCTACCCCCTTCGTAAGTGCAGGTCCTAAATGAGCTTTTTTCTCTGTTCCCTCACCACAATCCAGATTCTTTTGTGGATTTACCATTTCAGTAACCATACCAGGAAGTGCTTAATTTATTAAGCTACTGCTTTTCTTAATCTCAGTGGAGATATTTACTGATAAACAGCTACGTATGCAGCATGTTCATGTCGTTCATAAATGAGCTTTTATCTCTCTCCCCTCACCACAAATCAGATTCTTCTGAGGAGTTCCCAGTACATTATCCTTTCCCCTGTGTAATTACCTTAACAAGTTCCAGCTGTTATTATTCTCAGAAGTTTTACTCCCTGATATACAGCTGCCTACCCCCTTCGTAAGTGCAGGTCCTTAATGAGCTGTTTTCTCTGTTCCCTCACCACAATCCAGATTCTTTTGGGGAGTTACCAGTACAGTATCCATACCAGGAAGTACTTAATTTATTAAGCTCCTGCTTTTCTTAATCTCAGTGAAGATATTTACTGATAAACAGCTATGTATGCAGCATGTTCATGTCGTTCCTAAATGAGCGTTTATCTTTCTCCCCTCACCACAAATTAGATTCTTCTCAGGACTTCGGAGTACATTATCCTTTCCCCTGTGTAATTACCTTAACAAGCTCCAGCTGTTTTTATTCTCAGAAGGTTTACTCCCTGATATACAGCTGCCTACCCCCTTCGTAAGTGCAGGTCCTAAATGAGCTTTTTTCTCTGTTCCCTCACCACAATCCAGATTCTTTTGGGGAGTTACCAGTACAGTAACCATACCAGGAAGTACTTAATTTATTAAGCTACTGCTTTTCTGAATCTCAGTGGAGATATTTACTGATAAACAGCTACCTACGCAGCATGTTCATGTCGTTCCTAAATGAGCTTTTATCTCTCTCCCATCACCACAAATCAGATTCTTCTGAGGAGTTCCCAGTACATTATCCTTTCCCCTGTGTAATTACCTTAACAAGCTCCAGCTGTTATTATTCTCAGAAGGTTTACTCCCTGATATACTGCTGCCTAACCCCTTCGTAAGTGAAGGTCCTAAATGAGCTTTTTTCTCTGTTCCCTCACCACAATCCAGATTCTTTTGGGGAGTTACCAGTACAGTAACCATACCAGGAAGTACTTAATTTATTAAGCTACTGCTTTTCTTAATCTCAGTGGAGATATTTACTGATAAACAACTACGTACGCAGCATGTTCATGTTGTTCCTAAATGAGCTTTTATCTCTCTCCCCTCACCACAAATCAGATTCTTCTGAGGAGTTCCCAGTACATTATCCTTTCCCCTGTGCAATTACCTGAACAAGCTCCAGCTGTTTTTATTCCAGAAGGTTTACTCCCTGATATACTGCTGCCTACACCCTTCGTAAGTGCAGGTCCTAAATGAGCTTTTTTCTCTGTTCCCTCACCACAATCCAGATTCTTTTAGGGAGTTACCAGTACAGCATACATACCAGGAAGTACTTAATTTATTAAGCTACTACTTTTCTCAATCTCAGTGGAGATATTTACTGATAAACAGCTACCTACGCAGCATGTTCATGTCGTTCCTAAATGAGCGTTTATCTCTCTCCCCTCACCACAAATCAGATTCTTCTCAGGAGTTCCGAGTACATTATCCTTTCCCCTGTGTAATTACCTTAACAAGCTCCAGCTGTTTTTATTCTCAGAAGGTTTACTCCCTGATATACTGCTGCCTACCCCCTTCGTAAGTGCAGGTACTAAATGAGCTTTTTTCTCTGTTCCCTCAGCGCAATCCAGATTCTTTTGGGGAGTTAGGAGTACAGTAACCATACCAGGAAGTACTTAATTTATTCAGCTACTGCTTTTCTTAATCTCAGTGGAGATATTTACTGATAAACAGCTACCTACACAGCATGTTCATGTCGTTCCTAAATGAGCTTTTATCTCTCTCCCCTCACCACAAATCAGATTCTTCTGAGGAGTTCCCAGTACATTATCCTTTCCCCTGTGTAATTACTTTAACAAGCTCTAGCTGTTTTTATTCTCAGAAGGTTTGCTCCCTGATATACAGCTGACTACCCCTTCGTAAGTGCAGGTCCTAAATGAGCTTATTTCTCTGTTCCCTCACCACAATCCAGATTCTTTTGGGGAGTTACCAGTACAGTAACCATACCAGGAAGTACTTAATTTATTAAGCTACTGCTTTTCTGAATCTCAGTGGAGATATTTACTGATAAACAGCTACCTACGCAGCATGTTCATGTCGTTCCTAAATGAGCTTTTATCTCTCTCCCATCACCACAAATCAGATTCTTCTGAGGAGTTCCCAGTACATTATCCTTTCCCCTGTGTAATTACCTTAACAAGCTCCAGCTGTTATTATTCTCAGAAGGTTTACTCCCTGATATACTGCTACCTAACCCCTTCGTAAGTGAAGGTCCTAAATGAGCTTTTTTCTCTGTTCCCTCACCACAATCCAGATTCTTTTGGGGAGTTACCAGTACAGTAACCATACCAGGAAGTACTTAATTTATTAAGCTACTGCTTTTCTTAATCTCAGTGGAGATATTTACTGATAAACAACTACGTACGCAGCATGTTCATGTTGTTCCTAAATGAGCTTTTATCTCTCTCCCCTCACCACAAATCAGATTCTTCTGAGGAGTTCCCAGTACATTATCCTTTCCCCTGTGCAATTACCTTAACAAGCTCCACTGTTTTTATTCTCAGAAGGTTTACTCCCTGATATACAGCTCCCTACCCCCTTCGTAAGTGCAGGTCCTAAATGAGCTTTGATCTCTGTTCCCTCACCACAATCCAGATTCTTTTGGGGAGTTACCAGTACAGTAACAATACCAGGAAGTACTTAATTTATTAAGCTACTGCTTTTTTTAATCTCATTGGAGATATTTACTGATAAACAGCTACCTACGCAGCATGTTCATGTCGTTCCTAAATGAGCTTTTATCTCTCTCCCCTCACCACAAATCAGATTCTTCTGAGGATTTCCCAGTACATTATCCTTTCCCCTGTGTAAATAGCTTAACAAGCTCCAGCTGTTTTTTTTTTTTTTTTTTTTTTTGGCCAGTCGTGGGCCATGGACTCAGGGCCTGAGCACTGTCCCTGGCTTCTTCCCGCTCAAGGCTAGCACTCTGACACTTGAGCCACAGCGCCGCTTCTGGCCGTTTTCTGTATATGTGGTGCTGGGGAATCGAACCTAGGGCCTCGTGTATCCGAGGCAGGCACTCTTGCCACTAGGCTATATCCCCAGCCCAGCTCCAGCTGTTTTTATCCTCAGAAGGTTTACTCCCTGATATACCGCTGCCTACCCCCTTCGTAAGTGCAGGTCATAATGAGCTTTTATTTCTCTCCTCTCACCACAAATCAGATTCTTCTGAGGAGTTCCCAGTACATTAACCTTTCCCCTGTGTAATTACCTTAACTAGCTCCAGCTCTTTTTATTCTCAGAAGGTTTACTCCCTGATATACAGCTGCCTAACCCCTTCGTAAGGGCAGGTCCTAAATGAGCTTTTTTCTCTGTTCCCTCACCACAATCCAGATTGTTTTGGGGAGGTACCAGTACAGTAACCATACCAGGAAGTACTTAATTTATTAAGCTACTGCTTTTCTTAATCTCAGTGGAGATATTTTCTGATAAACAGCTACCTACGCAGCATGTTCATGTCGTTCCTAAATGAGCTTTTATCTCTCTCCCCTCACCACAAATCAGATTCTTCTGAGCAGTTCCCAGTACATTATCCTTTCCCCTGTGTAATTACCTTAACAAGCTCCAGGTGTTTTTATTCTCAGAAGGTTTACTCCCTGATATACAACTGCCTACCCCCTTCGTAAGTGCAGGTCCTAAATGAGCTTTTTTCTCTGTTCCCTCACCACAATCCAGATTCTTTTGGGGTGTTACCAGTACAGTAACCATACCAGGAAGTACTTAATTTATTAAGCTACTGCTTTTTTTAATCTCAGTGGAGATATTTACTGATAAACAGCTACCTACGCAGCATGTTCATGTCGTTCCTAAATGAGCTTTTATCTCTCTCCCCTCACCAAAAATGAGATTCTTCTGAGGAGTTCTCAGTACATTATCCTTTCCCCTGTGTAATTACCTTAACAAGCTCCAGCTGTTTTTTTTCTCAGAAGGTTTACTCCCTGATATACAGCTGCCTACCCCCTTTGTAAGTCCAGGTCATAAATGAGCTTTGTTCTCTGTTCCCTCACCACAATCCAGAGTCTTTTGGGGAGTTACCAGTACAGTAACCATACCAGGAAGTACTTAATTTATTAAGCTACTGCTTTTCTTAATCTCTGTGGAGATATTTACTGATAAACAGCTACCTACGCAGCAAGTTCTTGTCGTTCCTAAATGAGCTTTTATCTCTCTCCCCTCACCACAAATCAGATTCTTCTGAGTAGTTCCCAGAACATTATCCTTTCCCCTGTGTAATTACCTTAACAAGCTCCCGCTGTTTTTATTCTCAGAAGGTTTACTCCCTGATATAGGACTGCCTACCCACTTCCTAAGTGCAGGTCCTAAATGAGCTTTTTTCTCTGTTCCCTCACCACAATCCAGATTCTTTTGGGGAGTTACCAGTACAGTAACCATACCAGGAAGTACTTAATTTATTAAGCTACTGCTTTTTTTAATCTCATTGGAGATATTTACTGATAAAAAGCTACCTACGCAGCATGTTCATGTCGTTCCTAAATGAGCTTTTATCTCTCTCCCCTCACCACAAATCAGATTCTTCTGAGGAGTTCCCAGTACATTATCCTTTCCCCTGTGTAATTACCTTAACAAGCTCCAGCTGTTTTTATTCTCAGAAGGTTTACTCCCTGATATACAGCTGCCTACCCCCTTCGTTAGTGCAGGTCCTAAATGAGCTCTTTTCTCTGTTTCCTCACCACAATCCAGATTCTTTTTGGGAGTTACCAGTACAGTAACCATACCAGGAAGTACTTAATTTATTAAGCTACTGCTTTTCTTAATCTCAGTGGAGATATTTACTGATAAACAGCTACCTACGCAGCATGTTCATGTCTTTCCTAAATGAGCTTTTATCTCTCTCCTCACCACAAATCAAATTCTTCTGAGGAGTTCCCAGTACATTATCCTTTCCCCTGTGTAATTACCTTAACAAGCTCCAGCTGTTTTTATTCTCAGAAGGTTTACTCCCTGATAAACAGCCGCCTACCCCCTTCGTAAGTGCAGGTCCTAAATGAGCTTTTTTCTCTGTTCCCTCACCACAATCCAGATTCTTTTGGGGAGTTACCAGTACAGTAACCATACCAGGAAGTACTTAATTTATTAAGCTACTGCTTTTCTTAATCTCAGTGGAGATATTTACTGATAGACAGCTACCTACGCAGCATGTTCATGTCTTTCCTAAATGAGCTTTTATCTCTCCCCTCACCACAAATCAGATTCTTCTGAGGATTTCCCAGTACATTATCCTTTCCCCTGTGTAAATACCTTAACAATCTCCAGCTGTTTTTATTCTCAGAAGTTTTACTCCCTGATATACAGCTGCCTACCCCCTTCGTAAGTGCAGGTCCTAAATGAGATTTTTTCTCTGTTCCCTCACCACAATCCAGATTCTTTTAGGGAGTTACCAGTACAGTAACCATACCAGGAAGTACTTGATTTATTAAGCTACTGCTTTTCTTAATCTCAGTGGAGATATTTACTGATAAACACCTACCTATGCAGCATGTTCATGTCGTTCCTAAATGAGCTTTTATCTCTCTCCCCTCACCACAAATCAGATTCTTCTTAGGAGTTCCGAGTACATTATCCTTTCCTCTGTGTAATTACCTTAACAAGCTCCATCTGTTTTTATTCTCAGAGGATTTACTCCCTGATATACAGTTGCCTACCCCCTTCGTAAGTGCAGGTCCTAAATGAGCTTTTTTCTCTGTTCCCTCACCACAATCCAGATTCTTTTGGGGAGTTACCAGTACAGTAACCATACCAGGAAGTACTTAATTTATTAAGCTACTGCTTTTCTAAATCTCGGTGGAGATATTTACTGATAAACAGCTACCTACGCAGCATGTTCATGTCGTCCCTAATTGAGCTTTTTTCTCTCTCCCCTCACCACAAATCAGATTCTTCTGAGGAGTTCCCAGTACATTATCCTTTCCCCTGTGTAATTACCTTAAAAAGCTCCAGTTGTTTTTATTCTCAGAAGGTTTACTCCCTGATATACAGCTGCCAACCCCCTTCGTAAGTGCAGGTCCTAAATGAGATTTTTTCTCTGTTCCCTCACCACAATCTAGATTAATTGGGGAGTTACCAGTACAGTAACCATACCAGGAAGTACTTAATTTATTAAGCTACTGCTTTTCTTAATCTCAGTGGAGATATTTACTGATAAACAGCTACCTACGCAGCATGTTCATTTCGTTCCTAAATGAGCTTTTATCTCTCTCCCCTCACCACAAATCAGATTCTTCTGAGGAGTTCCCAGTACATTTTCCTTTCCCCTGTGTAATTACCTTAACAAGCTCCAGCTGTTTTTATTCCCAGAAGGGATACTCCCTGAAATACAGCTGCCTACCCCCTTCGTAAGTGCAGGTCCTAAATGAGCTTTTTTCTCTGTTCCCTCACCACAATCCATATTCTTTTGTGGAGTTACCATTACAGTCACCATACCAGGAAGTACTTAATTTATTAAGCTACTGCTTTTCTTAATCTCAGTGGAGATATTTACTGATTAACAGCTACCTACGCAGCATGTTCATGTCGTTCCTAAATGAGCTTTTATCTCTCTGCCCTCACCACTAATCATATTCTTCTGAGGAGTTCCAAGTTTATTTTCCTTTCCTCTGTGTAATTACCTTAACAAGTTTCAGCTGTTTCTATTCTCAGAAGGTTTACTCCCTGATATACAGCTGCCTACCCCCTTCGTAAGTGCAGGTCCTAAATGAAGTTTTTTCTCTGTTTCCTCACCACAATCCAGATTCTTTTGGATAGTTACCAGTACAGGAACCATACCAGGATATACTTAATTTATTAAGCTACTGCTTTTCTTAATCTCAGTGGAGATATTTACTGATAAACAGTTACCTACGCAGCATGTTCATGTCGTTCCTAAATGAGCTTTTATCTCTCCCCTCACTACAAATCAGATTCTTCTGAGGAGTTCCCAGTACATTATCCTTTCCCATGTTTAATTACCTTAACAAGCTCCAGCTGTTTTTATTCTCAGAAGGTTTACTCCCTGATATACAGCTGCCTACCCCCTTCGTAAGTGCAGGTCCTAAATGAGCTTTTTTCTCTGTTCCATCACCACAATCCAGATTCTTTTGGGGAGTTACCAGTACAGTATCCATAGCAGGAAGTACTTAATTTATTAAGCTACTGCTTTTCTTAATCTCAGTGGAGATATTTACTGATAAACAGCTACCTACGCAGCATGTTCATGTCGTTCCTAAATAAGCTTATAAACCGCCCCTCACCACAAATCAGATTCTTCTGAGTAGTTCCCAGTACATTATCCTTTCCCCTGTGTAATTACATTAACAAGCTCCATCCGTTTTTATTCTCAGAAGGTTTACTCCCTGATATACAACTGCCTACCCCCTTCGTATTTGCAGGTCTTAAATGAGCTTTTTTCTCTGTTCCCTCACCACAATCCAGATTCTTTTGGGGAGTTACCAGTACAGTAACCATACCAGGAAGTACTTAATTTATTAAGCTACTGCTTTTCTTAATCTCAGTGGAGATATTTACTGATAAACAGCTACCTACGCAGCATGTTCATGTCGTTCCTATATGCGCTTTTATTTCTCTCCCCTCACCACAAATCAGATTCTTCTGAGGAGTTCCCAGTACATTTTCCTTTCCCCTGTGTAATTACCTTAACAAGCTCCAGCTGTTTTATTCCCAGAAGGGATACTCCCTGGTTTACTGCTGCCTACCCCCTTCGTAAGTGCAGGTCCTAAATGAGATTTTTTCTCTATTCCCTCACCACAATCCAGATTCTTTTGGGGAGTTACCAGTACAGTAACCATACCAGGAAGTACTTAATTTATTAAGCTACTGCTTTTCTTAATCTCAGTGGAGATATTTACTGATAAACAGCTACCTACGCAGCATGTTCATGTCGTTCCTAAATGAGCTTTTATCTCTCTCCCCTCACCACAAATCAGATTCTTCTGAGGAGTTCCCAGTACATTATCCTTTCCCCTGTGTAATTACCTGAACAAGCTCCAGGTGTTTTTGTTCCAGAAGGTTTACTCCCTGATATACAGCTGCCTACACCCTTCGTAAGTGCAGGTCTTAAATGAGCTTTTTTCTCTGTTCCCTCACCACAATCCAGATTCTTTTGGGGAGTTACCAGTACAGTAACCATACCAGGAAGTACTTAATTTATTAAGCTACTGCTTTTCTTAATCTCAGTGGAGATATTTACTGATAAACAGCTACGTATGCACCATGTTCATGTCGTTCCTAAATGAGCTTTTATCTCTCTCCCCTCACCACAAATCAGATTCTTCTGAGGATTTCCCAGTACATTATCCTTTCCCCTGTGTAAATACCTTAACAAGCTCCAGCTGTTTTTATCCTCAGAAGGTTTACTCCCTGATATACCGCTGCCTACCCCCTTCGTAAGTGCAGGTCATAATGAGCTTTTATTTCTCTCCTCTCAACACAAATCAGATTCTTCTGAGGAGTTCCCAGTACATTATCCTTTCCCCTGTGTAATTACCTTAACAAGCTCCAGCTGTTTTTATTCTCAGAAGTTTTACTCCCTGATATACAGCTGCCTACCCCCTTCGTAAGTGCAGGTCCTAAATGAGCTTTTTTCTCTGTTCCCTCACCACAATCCAGATTCTTTTGGGGACTTACCAGTACAGTAACCATACCAGGAAGTACTTAATTTATTAATCGACTGCTTTTCTTAATCTCAGTGGAGTTATTTACTGATAAACAGCTACCGACGCAGCATGTTCATGTCGTTCCTAAATGAGCTTTTATCTCTCTCCCCTCACCAAAAATCAGATTCTTCTGAGGTGTTCCCAGTACATTATCATTTCCCCTGTGTAATTACCTTAACAAGCTCCAACTGTTTTTATTCTCAGAAGGTTTACTCCCTGATATACAGCTGCCTACCCCCTTCGTAAGTGGAGGTCCTAAATGAGCTTTTTTCTCTGTTCCCTCACCACAATCCAGATTTTTTTGGGGAGTTACCAGTACAGAAACCATACCAGGAAGTACTTAATTTATTAAGCTACTGCTTTTCTAAATCTCAGTGGAGATATTTACTGATAAACAGCTACCTACGCAGAAAGTACATGTCGTTCATAAATGAGCTTTTATCTCTTTCCCCTCACCACAAATCAGATTCTTCTGAGGAGTTCTCAGTACATTATCCTTTCCTCTGTGTAATTACCTTAACAAGCTACAGCTGTTTTTATTCTAAGGAGGTTTACTCCCTGATATACAGCTGCCTACCCCCTTTATAATTGCAGGTCCTAAATGAGCTTTTTTCTCTGTTCCCTCACCACAATCCAGATTCTTTTGGGGAGTTACCAGTACAATAACCATACCAGGAAGTACTTAGTTTATTAAGCTACTGCTTTTCTTAATCTCAGTGGAGATATTTACTGATAGACAGCTACCTACGCAGCATGTTCATGTCTTTCCTAAATGAGCTTTTATCTCTCCCCTCACCACAAATCAAATTCTTCTGAGGATTTCCCAGTACATTATCCTTTACCCTGTGTAATTACCTTAACAAGCTCCAGCTGTTTTTATTCTCAGAAGGTTTACTCCCCGATATACAGCTGCCTACCCCCTTCGTAAGTGCAGGTCCTAAATGAGCTTTTTTCTCTGTTCCCTCACCACAATCCAGATTCTTTTGGGGAGTTACCAGTACAGTAACCATACCAGGAAGTACTTAATTTATTAAGCTACTGCTTTTCTTAACCCTAGTGGAGATTTTCACTGATAAACAGCTACCTACGCAGCATGTTCATGTCGTTCCTAAATGAGCTTTTATCTCTGTCCCCTCACCACAAATCAGATTCTTCTGAGGAGTTCCCAATACATTATCCTTTCCCCTGTGTAATTACCTTAACAAGCTCCAGCTGTTTTTATTCTCAGAAGGTTTACTCCCTGATATACAGCTGCCTACCCCCTTCGTAAATGCAGGTCCTAAATGAGCTCTTTTCTCTGTTCCCTCACCACAATCCAGATTCTTTTGTGGAGTTACCAGTACAGTAACCATACCAGGAAGTACTTAATTTATTAAGCTACTGCTTTTCTTAATCTCAGTGAAGATATTTAGTGATAAACAGCTACCTACGCAGCATGTTCATGTCGTTCCTAAATGAGCTTTTATCTCTCGCCCCTCACCACAAATCAGATTCTTCTGAGGAGTTCCCAGTACATTATCCTTTCCCCTGTGTAATTACCTTAACAAGCTCCAGCTGTTTTTATTCTCAGAAGTTTTACTCCCTGATATACAGCTGCCTACCCCCTTCGTAAGTGCAGGTCCTAAATGAGCTTTTTTCTCTGTTCCCTCACCACAATCCAGATTCTTTTGGGGACTTACCCGTACAGTAACCATACCAGGAAGTACTTAATTTATTAAACTACCGCTTTTCTTAATCTCAGTGGAGATACTTACTGATAAACAGCTACCTACGCAGCATGTTCTTGTCGTTCCTAAATGAGATGTTATCTCCCTCCCCTCACCACAAATCAGATTCTTCTGAGGAGTTCCCAGTACATTATCCTTTCCCCTGTGTAATTACCATAACAAGCTCCAGCTGTTTTTATTCTCAGAAGGTTTACTCCCTGATATACCGCTGCCTACCCCCTCCGTAAGTCCAGGTGCTAAATGAGCTTTTTTCTCTGTTCCTTCACCACAATCCAGATTCTTTTGGGGAGTTACCAGTACAGTAACCATACCAGGAAGTACTTAATTTATTAAGCTACTGCTTTTCTTAATCTCAGTGGAGATATTTACTGATAAACAGCTCCGTTAGCAGCATGTTCATGTCGTTCCTAAATGAGCTTTTATCTCTCTCCCCTCACCAGAAATCAGATTCTTCTGAGAAGTTCCCAGTACATTATCCTTTCCCCTGTGTAATTACCTTAACAAGCTCCAGCTGTTTTTATTCTCAGAAGGTTTACTCCCTGATATACAGCTGCCTACCCCCTTCGTAAGTGCAGGTCCTAAATGAGCTTTTTTATCTGTTCCCTCACCACAATCCAGATTCTTTTGGGGAGTTACCAGTACAGTAACATTACCAGGAAGTACTTAATTTATTAAGATACTGCTTTTCTTAACCCTAGTGGAGATTTTCACTGATAAACAGCTACCTACGCAGCATGTTCATGTCGTTCCTAAATGAGCTTTTATCTCTCTCCCCTCACCACAAATCAGATTCTTCTGAGGAGTTCCCAATACATTATCCTTTCCCCTGTGTAATTACCTTAACAAGCTCCAGATGTTTTTATTCTCAGAAGGTTTACTCCCTGATATACAGCTGCCTACCCCCTTAGTAAATGCAGGTCCTAAATGAGCTCTTTTCTCTGTTCCCTCACCACAATCCAGATTCTTTTGTGGAGTTACCAGTACAGTAACCATACCAGGAAGTACTTAATTTATTAAGCTACTGCTTTTCTTAATCTCAGTGAAGATATTTACTGATAAACAGCTACCTACGCAGCATGTTCATGTCGTTCCTAAATGAGCTTTTATCTCTCGCCCCTCACCACAAATCAGATTCTTCTGAGGAGTTCCCAGTACATTATCCTTTCCCCTGTGTAATTACCTTAACAAGCTCCAGCTGTTTTTATTATCAGAAGTTTTACTCCCTGCTATACAGCTGCCTACCCCCTTCGTAAGTGCAGGTCCTAAATGAGCTTTTTTCTCTGTTCCCTCACCACAATCCAGATTCTTTTGGGGACTTACCCGTACAGTAACCATACCAGGAAGTACTTAATTTATTAAGCTACTGCTTTTCTTAATCTCAGTGGAGATACTTACTGATAAACAGCTACCTACGCAGCATGTTCTTGTCGTTCCTAAATGAGATGTTATCTCCCTCCCCTCACCACAAATCAGATTCTTCTGAGGAGTTCCCAGTACATTATCCTTTCCCCTGTGTAATTACCATAACAAGCTCCAGCTGTTTTTATTCTCAGAAGGTTTACTCCCTGATATACAGCTGCCTACCCCCTCCGTAAGTCCAGGTCCTAAATGAGCTTTTTTCTCTGTTCCTTCACCACAATCCAGATTCTTTTGGGGAGTTACCAGTACAGTAACCATACCAGGAAGTACTTAATTTATTAAGCTACTGCTTTTCTTAATCTCAGTGGAGATATTTACTGATAAACAGCTCCGTAAGCAGCATGTTCATGTCGTTCCTAAATGAGCTTTTATCTCTCTCCCCTCACCAGAAATCAGATTCTTCTGAGAAGTTCCCAGTACATTATCCTGTCCCCTGTGTAATTACCTTAACAAGCTCCAGCTGTTTTTATTCTCAGAAGTTTTACTCACTGATATACAGCTGCCTACCCCCTTCGTAAGTGCAGGTCCTAAATGAGCTTTTTTCTCTGTTCCCTCACCACAATCCAGATTCTTTTGGGGACTTACCAGTACAGTAACCATACCAGGAAGTACTTAATTTATTAATCGACTGCTTTTCTTAATCTCAGTGGAGATATTTACTGATAAACAGCTACGTACGCAGCATGTTCATGTCGTTCCTAAATGAGCTTTTATCTCTCTCCCCTCACCACAAATCAGATTCTTCTGAGGAGTTCCCAGTACATTATCCTGTCCCCTGTGTAATTACCTTAACAAGCTCCAGCTGTTTTTATTCTCAGAAGTTTTACTCACTGATATACAGCTGCCTACCCCCTTCGTAAGTGCAGGTCCTAAATGAGCTTTTTTCTCTGTTCCCTCACCACAATCCAGATTCTTTTGGGGACTTACCAGTACAGTAACCATACCAGGAAGTACTTCATTTATTAATCGACTGCTTTTCTTAATCTCAGTGGAGATATTTACTGATAAACAGCTACGTACGCAGCATGTTCATGTCGTTCCTAAATGAGCTTTTATCTCTCTCCCCTCACCACAAATCAGATTCTTCTGAGGAGTTCCCAGTACATTATCCTTTCCCCTGTGTAATTACCTTAACAAGCTCCAGCTGTTTTTATTCTCAGAAGTTTTACTCCCTGATATACAGCTGCCTACCTTAGCCCTTCGTAAGTGCAGGTCCTAAATGAGCTTTTTTCTCTGTTCCCTCACCACAATCCAGATTCTTTTGGGGACTTACCAGTACAGTAACCATACCAGGAAGTACTTAATTTATTAATCGACTGCTTTTCTTAATCTCAGTGGAGATATTTACTGATAAACAGCTACCTACGCAGCATGTTCATGTCGTTCCTAAATGAGCTTTTATCTCTCTCCCCTCACCACAAATCAGATTCTTCTGAGGTGTTCCCAGTACATTATCCTTTCCCCTGTGTAATTACCTTAACAAGCTCCAGCTGTTTTTATTCTCAGAAGGTTTACTCCCTGTTATACAGCTGCCTACCCCCTTCGTAAGTGCAGGTCCTAAATGAGCTTTTTTCTCTGTTCCCTCACCACAATCTAGATTCTTTTGGGGAGTTACCAGTACAGAAACCATACCAGGAAGTACTTAATTTATTAAGCTACTGCTTTTCTAAATCTCAGTGGAGATATTTACTGATAAACAGCTATCTACGTAGAAAGTACATGTCGTTCATATATGAGCTTTTATCTCTTTCCCCTCACCACAAATCAGATTCTTCTGAGGAGTTCTCAGTACATTATCCTTTCCTCTGTGTAATTACCTTAACAAGCTACAGCTGTTTTTATTCTAAGGAGGTTTACTCCCTGATATACAGCTGCCTACCCCCTTTATAATTGCAGGTCCTAAATGAGCTTTTTTCTCTGTTCCCTCACCACAATCCAGATTCTTTTGGGGAGTTACCAGTACAATAATCATACCAGGAAGTACTTAGTTTATTAAGCTACTGCTTTTCTTAATCTCAGTGGAGATATTTACTGATAGACAGCTACCTACGCAGCATGTTCATGCTTTCCTAAATGAGCTTTTATCTCTCCCCTCACCACAAATCAAATTCTTCTGAGGAGTTCCCAGTACATTATCCTTTCCCCTGTGTAATTACCTTAACAAGCTCCAGCTGTTTTTATTCTCAGAAGGTTTACTCCCTGATATACAGCTGCCTACCCCCTTCGTAAGTGCAGGTCCTAAATGAGCTTTTTTCTCTGTTCCCTCACCACAATCCAGATTCTTTTGGGGAGTTACCAGTACAGTACCCATACCAGGAAGTACTTAATTTATTAAGCTACTGCTTTTCTTAATCTCAGTGGAGATATTTACTGATAAACAGCTACCTACGCAGCATGTTCATGTCGTTCCTAAATGAGCTTTTATCTCTCTCCCCTCACCACAGATCAGATTCTTCTGAGGAGTTCCCAGTACATTATCCTTTCCCCTGTGTAATTACCTTAACAAGCTCCAGCTGTTTTTATTCTCAGAAGGTTTACTCCCTGATATACAGCTGCCTACCCCCTTCGTATGAGCAGGTCCTAAATGAGCTTTTTTCTCTGTTCCCTCACCACAATCCAGATTCTTTTGGGGAGTTACAAGTACAGTAACCATACCAGGAAGTACTTAATTTATTAAGCTACTGCTTTTCTTAACCCTAGTGGAGATTTTCACTGATAAACAGCTACCTACGCAGCATGTTCATGTCGTTCCTAAATGAGCTTTTATCTCTGTCCCCTCACCACAATTCAGATTCTTCTGAGGAGTTCCCTGTACATTATCCTTTCCCCTGTGTAATTACCTTAACAAGCTCCAACTGTTTTTATTCTCAGAAGGTTTACTCCCTGATAAACAGCTGCCTACCCCCTTCATAAGTGCAGGTCCTAAATGAGCTTTTTTCTCTGTTCCCTCACACAATTCAGATTCTTTTGGGAGTTACCAATACAGTAACCATACCGGGAAGTACTTAATTTATTAAGATACTGCTTTTCTTAATCTCAGTGGAGATATTTACTGATAAACAGCTACGTAGGCAGCATGTTCATGTCGTTCCTAAATGAGCTTTTATCTCTCTCCCCTCACCACAAATCAGATTCTTCTGAGGAGGGCCCAGTACATTATCCTTTCCCCTGTGTAATTACCTTAACAAGCTCCAGCTGTTTTTATTCTCAGAAGGTTTACTGCCTGATATACAGCTGCCTACCCCCTTCGTAAGTGCAGGTCCTAAATGAGCTTTTTTCTCTGTTCCCTCACCCCAGTCCAGATTCATTTGGGGAGTTACCAGTACAGTAACCATACCAGGAAGTACTTAATTTATTAAGCTACTGCTTTTCTTAATCTCAGTGGAGATATTTACTGATAAACAGCTACTTACGCAGCATGTTCATGTCGTTCCTAAATGAGCTTTTATCTCTCTCCCCTCACCACGAATCAGATTCTTCTGAGGAGTTCCCAGTACAATATCCTTTCCCCTGTGTAATTACCTTAACAAGCTCCAGCTGTTTTTATTCTCAGAAGGTTTTCTCCATGATATACAGCTGCCTACCACCTTCGTAAGTGCAGGTCCTAAATGAGCTTTTTTCTCTGTTCCCTCACCCCAATCCAGATTCATTTGGGGAGTTACCAGTACAGTATCCATTCCAGGAAGTACTTAACTTATTAAGCTCCTGCTTTTCTTAATCTCAGTGGAGATATTTACTGATAAACAGCTACCTACGCAGCATGTTCATGTCGATCCTAAATGAGCTTTTATCTCTCTCCCCTCACCACAATTCAGATTCTTCTGAGGAGTTCCCAGTACATTATCCTTTCCCCTGTGTAATTACCATAACAAGCTCCAGCTGTTTTTATTCTCAGAAGATTTACTCCCTGATATACAGCTGCCTACCCCCTTCGTAAGTGCAGGTCCTAAATGAGCTTTTTTCTCTGTTCCCTCACCACAATCCAGATTCTTTTGGGGAGTTACCAGTACAGTAACCGTACCAGGAAGTACTTAATTTATTAAGCTACTGCTTTTCTTAATCTCAGTGGAGATATTTACTGATAAACAGTTACATACGCAGCATGTTCATGTCGTTCCTAAATGAGCTTTTATCTCTCTCCCCTCACCACAAATAAGATTCTTCTGAGGAGTTCCCAGTACATTATCCTTTCCCCTGTGTAATTACCTTAACAAGCTCCAGCTGTTTTTATTCTCAGAAGGTTTACTCCCTGATATACAGCTGCCTACCCCCTTCGTAAGTGCAGGTCCAAAATGAGCTTTTTTCTCTGTTCCCTCACCACAATCCAGATTCTTTTGGGGAGTGACCAGTACAGTAACCCTACCAGGAAGTACTTAATTTATTATGCTACTGCTTTTCTTAATCTCAGTGGAGATATTTACTGATAAACAGCTACCTACGCAGCATGTTCATGTCGTTCCTAAATGAGCTTTTATCTCTCTCCCCTCACCACAAATCAGATTCTTCTGAGGAGTTCCCAGTACATTAACCTTTCCCCTGTGTAATTACCTTAACAAGCTCCAGCTGTTTTTATTCTCAGAAGGTTTACTCCCTGATATACAGCTGCCTACCCCTTCGTAAGTGCAGGTCCTAAATGAGCTTTTTTCTCTGTTCCCTCACCACAATCCAGATTCTTTTGGGGAGTTACCAGTACAGTAACCATACCAGGAAGTACTTAATTTATTAAGCTACTGCTTTTCTTAATCTCAGTGGAGATATTTACTGATAAACAGCTACCTACGCAGCATGTTCATGTCGATCCTAAATGAGCTTTTATCTCTCTCCCCTCACCACAATTCAGATTCTTCTGAGGAGTTCCCAGTACATTATCCTTTCCCCTGTGTAATTACCTTAACAAGCTCCAGCTGTTTTTATTCTCAGAAGATTTACTCCCTGATATACAGATGCCTACCCCCTTCGTAAGTGCAGGTCCTAAATGAGCTTTTTTCTCTGTTCCCTCACCACAATCCAGATTCTTTGGGGAGTTACCAGTACAGTAACCATACCAGGAAGTACTTAATTTATTAAGCTACTGCTTTTCTTAATCTCAGTGGAGACATTTACTGATAAACAGCTACCTACGCAGCATGTTCATGTCGTTCCTAAATGAGCTTTTATCTCTCTCCCCTCACCACAAATCAGATTCTTCTGAGGAGTTCCCAGTACATTATCCTTTCCCCTGTGTATTTACCTTAACAAGCTCCAGCTGTTTTTATTCTCAGAAGGTTTACTCCCTGATATACAGCTGCCTACCCCCTTCGTAAGTGCAGGTCCTAAATGAGATTTTTTTCTCTATTCCCTCACCACATCCAGATTCTTTTGGGGAGTTACCAGTACAGTAACCATACCAGGAAGTACTTAATTTATTAAGCTACTGCTTTTCTTAATCTCAGTGGAGATATTTACTGATAAACAGCTACATACGCAGCATGTTCATGTCGTTCCTAAATGAGCTTTTATCTCTCTCCCCTCACCACAAATCAGATTCTTCTGAGGAGTTCCCAGTACATTATCCTTTCCCCTGTGTAATTACCTTAACAATCTCCAGCTGTTTTTATTCTCAGAAGGTTTATTTTCTGATATACAGCTGCCTACCCCCTTCGTAAGTGCAGGTCCTAAATGAGCTTTTTTCTCTGTTCCCTCACCACAATCCAGATTCTTTTGGTGAGTTACCAGTACAGTAACCATACCAGGAAGTACTTAATTTATTAAGCTACTGCTTTTCTTAATCTCAGTGGAGATATTTACTGATAAACAGCTACCTATGCAGCATGTTCATGTCGTTCCTAAATGAGCTTTTATCTCTCTCCCCTCACCACAGATCAGATTCTTCTGAGGAGTTCCCAGTACATTATCCTTTCCCCTGTGTAATTACCTTAACAAGCTCCAGCTGTTTTTATTCTCAGAAGGTTTACTCCCTGATATACAGCTGCCTACCCCCTTCGTATGAGCAGGTCCTAAATGAGCTTTTTTCTCTGTTCCCTCACCACAATCCAGATTCTTTTGGGGAGTTACAAGTACAGTAACCATACCAGGAAGTACTTAATTTATTAAGCTACTGCTTTTCTTAATCTCAGTGGAGATATTTACCGATAAACAGCTACCTACGCAGCATGTTCATGTCGTTCCTAAATGAGCTTTTATCTCTCTCCCCTCACCACACATTAGATTCTTCTGAGGAGTTCCCAGTACATTATCCTTTCCCATGTGTAATTACCTTAACAAGCTCCAGCTGTTTTTATTTTCAGAAGGTTTTACTCCCTGATATACAGCTGCCTTCCCCCTTCGTAAGTGCAGGTCCTGAATGAGCTTTTTTCTCTGTTCCCTCACCACAATCCAGATTCTTTTGGGGAGTTACCAGTACAGTAACCATACCAGGAAGTACTTAATTTATTAAGCTACTGCTTTTCTTAATCTCAGTGGAGATATTTACTGATAAACAGCTACGTACGCAGCATGTTCATGTCGTTCCTAAATGAGCTTTTATCTCTCTCCCCTCACCACAAATCAGATTCTTCTGAGGAGTTCCCACTACATTTTCCTTTCCCCTGTGTAATTACCTTAACAAGCTCCAGCTGTTTTTATTCTCAGAAGGTTTACTCCCTGATATACAGCTGCCTACCCCCTTCGTAAGTGCAGGTCCTAAATGAGCTTTTTTCTCTGTTCCCTCACCACAATCCAGATTCTTTTGGGGAGTTACCAGTACAGTAACCATACCAGGAAGTACTTAATTAATTCAGCTACTGCTTTTCTTTATCTCAGTGGAGATATTTACTGATAAACAGCTCCGTAAGCAGCATGTTCATGTCGTTCCTAAATGAGCTTTTATCTCTCTCCCCTCACCAGAAATCAGATTCTTCTGAGAAGTTCCCAGTACATTATCCTTTCCCCTGTGTAATTACCTTAACAAGCTCCAGCTGTTTTATTCTCAGAAGGTTTACTCCCTGATATACAGCTGCCTACCCCCTTCGTAAGTGCAGGTCCTAAATGAGCTTTTTTCTCTGTTCCCTCACCACAATCCAGATTCTTTTTGGAGTTACCAGTACAGTAACATTACCAGGAAGTACTTAATTTATTAAGATACTGCTTTTCTTAACCCTAGTGGAGATTTTCACTGATAAACAGCTACCTACGCAGCATGTTCATGTCGTTCCTAAATGAGCTTTTATCTCTCTCCCCTCACCACAAATCAGATTCTTCTGAGGAGTTCCCAATACATTATCCTTTCCCCTGTGTAATTACCTTAACAAGCTCCAGCTGTTTTTATTCTCAGAAGGTTTACTCCCTGATATACAGCTGCCTACCCCCTTCGTAATGCAGGTCCTAAATGAGCTCTTTTCTCTGTTCCCTCACCACAATCCAGATTCTTTTGTGGAGTTACCAGTACAGTAACCATACCAGGAAGTACTTAATTTATTAAGCTACTGCTTTTCTTAATCTCAGTGAAGATATTTACTGATAAACAGCTACCTACGCAGCATGTTCATGTCGTTCCTAAATGAGCTTTTATCTCTCGCCCCTCACCACAAATCAGATTCTTCTGAGGAGTTCCCAGTACATTATCCTTTCCCCTGTGTAATTACCTTAACAAGCTCCAGCTGTTTTTATTATCAGAAGTTTTACTCCCTGATATACAGCTGCCTACCCCTTCGTAAGTGCAGGTCCTAAATGAGCTTTTTTCTCTGTTCCCTCACCACAATCCAGATTCTTTTGGGGACTTACCCGTACAGTAACCATACAGGAAGTATTTAATTTATTAAGCTACTGCATTTCTTAATCTCAATGGAGATACTTACTGATAAACAGCTACCTACGCAGCATGTTCTTGTCGTTCCTAAATGAGATGTTATCTCCCTCCCCTCACCACAAATCAGATTCTTCTGAGGAGTTCCCAGTACATTATCCTTTCCCCTGTGTAATTACCATAACAAGCTCCAGCTGTTTTTATTCTCAGAAGGTTTACTCCCTGATATACAGCTGCCTAGCCCCTCCGTAAGTCCAGGTCCTAAATGAGCTTTTTTCTCTGTTCCTTCACCACAATCCAGATTCTTTTGGGGAGTTACCAGTACAGTAACCATACCAGGAAGTACTTAATTTATTAAGCTACTGCTTTTCTTAATCTCAGTGGAGATATTTACTGATAAACAGCTCCGTAAGCAGCATGTTCATGTCGTTCCTAAATGAGCTTTTATCTCTCTCCCCTCACCAGAAATCAGATTCTTCTGAGAAGTTCCCAGTACATTATCCTTTCCCCTGTGTAATTACCTTAACAAGCTCCAGCTGTTTTTATTCTCAGAAGTTTTACTCACTGATATACAGCTGCCTACCCCCTTCGTAAGTGCAGGTCCTAAATGAGCTTTTTTCTCTGTTCCCTCACCACAATCCAGATTCTTTTGGGGACTTACCAGTACAGTAACCATACCAGGAAGTACTTAATTTATTAATCGACTGCTTTTCTTAATCTCAGTGGAGATATTTACTGATAAACAGCTACGTACGCAGCATGTTCATGTCGTTCCTAAATGAGCTTTTATCTCTCTCCCCTCACCACAAATCAGATTCTTCTGAGGAGTTCCCAGTACATTATCCTTTCCCCTGTGTAATTACCTTAACAAGCTCCAGCTGTTTTATTCTCAGAAGTTTTACTCCCTGATATACAGCTGCCTACCTTAGCCCTTCGTAAGTGCAGGTCCTAAATGAGCTTTTTTCTCTGTTCCCTCACCACAATCCAGATTCTTTTGGGGACTTACCAGTACAGTAACCATACCAGGAAGTACTTAATTTATTAAGCTACTCCTTTTCTTAATCTCAGTGGAGATACTTACTGATAAACAGCTACCTACGCAGCATGTTCTTGTCGTTCCTAAATGAGCTGTTATCTCCTCCCCTCACCACAAATCAGATTCTTCTGAGGAGTTCCCAGTACATTATCCTTTCCCCTGTGTAATTACCATAACAAGCTCCAGCTGTTTTTATTCTCAGAAGGTTTACTCCCTGATATACAGCTGCCTACCCCCTTCGTAAGTGCAGGTCTTAAATGAGCTTTTTTCTCTGTTCCCTCACCACAATCCAGATTCTTTTGGGGAGTTACCAGTACAGTAACCATACCAGGAAGTACTTAATTTATTAAGCTACTGCTTTTCTTAATCTCAGTGGAGATATTTACTGATAAACAGCTACCTACGCAGCATGTTCATGTCGTTCCTAAATGAGCTTTTATCTCTCTCCCCTCACCACAAATCAGATTCTTCTGAGGAGTTCCCAGTACATTATCCTTTCCCCTGTGTATTTACCTTAACAAGCTCCAGCTGTTTTTATTCTCAGAAGGTTTACTCCCTGATATACAGCTGCCTACCCCCTTCGTAAGTGCAGGTCCTAAATGAGATTTTTTTCTCTATTCCCTCACCACATCCAGATTCTTTTGGGGAGTTACCAGTACAGTAACCATACCAGGAAGTACTTAATTTATTAAGCTACTGCTTTTCTTAATCTCAGTGGAGATATTTACTGATAAACAGCTACGTACGCAGCATGTTCATGTCGTTCCTAAATGAGCTTTTATCTCTCTCCCCTCACCACAAATCAGATTCTTCTGAGGAGTTCCCAGTACATTATCCTTTCCCCTGTGTAATTACCTTAACAATCTCCAGCTGTTTTTATTCTCAGAAGGTTTATTTTCTGATATACAGCTGCCTACCCCCTTCGTAAGTGCAGGTCCTAAATGAGCTTTTTTCTCTGTTCCCTCACCACAATCCAGATTCTTTTGGTGAGTTACCAGTACAGTAACCATACCAGGAAGTACTTAATTTATTA